>NC_090188.1:44807626-44902626 GCF_024679245.1 Pseudorasbora parva
CTACAGCTGCGCTCCTCTAAAGCTGCTCTCCTCTAAAGCTGCGCTCCTCTAAAGCTGCGCTCCTCTAAAGCTGCGCTCCTCTACAGCTGCGCTCCTCTAAAGCTGCTCTCCTCTACAGCTGCGCTCCTCTAAAGCTGCTCTCCTCTAAAGCTGCGCTCCTCTAAAGCTGCTCTCCTCTAAAGCTGCTCTCCTCTACAGCTGCGCTCCTCTAAAGCTGCTCTCCTCTAAAGCTGCGCTCCTCTAAAGCTGCGCTCCTCTAAAGCTGCTCTCCTCTAAAGCGGCTCTCCTCTAAAGCTGCGCTCCTCTAAAGCGGCGCTCCTCTAAAGCTGCGCTCCTCTAAAGCTGCGCTCCTCTAAAGCTGCTCTCCTCTAAAGCTGCTCTCCTCTAAAGCGGCTCTCCTCTAAAGCTGCTCTCCTCTAAAGCTGCTCTCCTCTAAAGCTGCGCTCCTCTAAAGCTGCTCTCCTCTAAAGCGGCGCTCCTCTAAAGCTGCTCTCCTCTAAAGCGGCTCTCCTCTAAAGCTGCTCTCCTCTAAAGCTGCTCTCCTCTAAAGCTGCGCTCCTCTAAAGCTGCTCTCCTCTAAAGCGGCGCTCCTCTAAAGCTGCGCTCCTCTAAAGCTGCTCTCCTCTAAAGCGGCGCTCCTCTAAAGCGGCGCTCCTCTAAAGCTGCGCTCCTCTACAGCTGCGCTCCTCTAAAGCTGTTCTCCTCTAAAGCGGTGCTCCTCTAAAGCGGCGCTCCTCTAAAGCTAAGCTGCGCTCCTCTAAAGCGGCGCTCCTCTAAAGCTGCTCTCCTCTAAAGCGGCGCTCCTCTAAAGCTGCGCTTCTCTAAAGCTGCGCTCCTCTAAAGCTGCTCTCCTCTAAAGCTGTTCTCCTCTAAAGCGGTGCTCCTCTAAAGCGGCGCTCCTCTAAAGCGGCGCTCCTCTAAAGCTGCGCTCCTCTAAAGCGGCGCTCCTCTAAAGCTGCGCTCCTCTAAAGCTGCTCTCCTCTAAAGCTGCGCTCCTCTAAAGCTGCTCTCCTCTAAAGCGGCGCTCCTCTAAAGCTGCGCTCCTCTAAAGCGGCGCTCCTCTAAAGCTGCGCTCCTCTAAAGCTGCGCTCCTCTAAAGCTGCGCTCCTCTAAAGCTGCGCTCCTCTAAAGCTGCTCTCCTCTAAAGCGGCTCTCCTCTAAAGCTGCTCTCCTCTAAAGCTGCTCTCCTCTAAAGCTGCGCTCCTCTAAAGCGGCTCTCCTCTAAAGCGGCGCTCCTCTAAAGCGGCGCTCCTCTAAAGCTGCGCTCCTCTAAAGCTGCGCTCCTCTAAAGCTGCGCTCCTCTAAAGCTGCTCTCCTCTAAAGCGGCTCTCCTCTAAAGCTGCGCTCCTCTAAAGCTGCGCTCCTCTAAAGCGGCGCTCCTCTAAAGCTGCTCTCCTCTAAAGCTGCGCTCCTCTAAAGCGGCTCTCCTCTAAAGCGGCGCTCCTCTAAAGCTGCGCTCCTCTAAAGCTGCGCTCCTCTAAAGCTGCGCTCCTCTAAAGCGGCTCTCCTCTAAAGCGGCTCTCCTCTAAAGCGGCTCTCCTCTAAAGCGGCTCTCCTCTAAAGCTGCGCTCCTCTAAAGCTGCGCTCCTCTAAAGCTGCGCTCCTCTAAAGCTGCGCTCCTCTAAAGCGGCGCTCCTCTAAAGCTGCTCTCCTCTAAAGCTGCGCTCCTCTAAAGCGGCGCTCCTCTAAAGCTGCTCTCCTCTAAAGCGGCTCTCCTCTAAAGCGGCTCTCCTCTAAAGCTGCGCTCCTCTAAAGCGGCTCTCCTCTAAAGCGGCTCTCCTCTAAAGCGGCGCTCCTCTAAAGCGGCGCTCCTCTAAAGCTGCGCTCCTCTAAAGCTGCTCTCCTCTAAAGCGGCGCTCCTCTAAAGTTGCTCTCCTCTAAAGTTGCTCTCCTCTAAAGCTGCTCTCCTCTAAAGCGGCGCTCCTCTAAAGCTGCTCTCCTCTAAAGCTGCTCTCCTCTAAAGCTGCTCTCCTCTAAAGCGGCGCTCCTCTAAAGCGGCGCTCCTCTAAAGCTGCGCTCCTCTAAAGCTGCTCTCCTCTAAAGCGGCGCTCCTCTAAAGCTGCTCTCCTCTAAAGCGGCGCTCCTCTAAAGCTGCGCTCCTCTAAAGCTGCTCTCCTCTAAAGCGGCGCTCCTCTAAAGCTGCTCTCCTCTAAAGCGGCGCTCCTCTAAAGCGGCGCTCCTCTAAAGCTGCTCTCCTCTAAAGCGGCGCTCCTCTAAAGCGGCGCTCCTCTAAAGCTGCGCTCCTCTAAAGCTGCGCTCCTCTAAAGCTGCTCTCCTCTAAAGCTGTTCTCCTCTAAAGCGGTGCTCCTCTAAAGCGGCGCTCCTCTAAAGCTAAGCTGCGCTCCTCTAAAGCGGCGCTCCTCTAAAGCTGCTCTCCTCTAAAGCGGCGCTCCTCTAAAGCTGCGCTTCTCTAAAGCTGCGCTCCTCTAAAGCTGCTCTCCTCTAAAGCTGCGCTCCTCTAAAGCTGCGCTCCTCTACAGCTGCGCTCCTCTAAAGCTGCGCTCCTCTAAAGCTGCGCTCCTCTAAAGCTGCGCTCCTCTAAAGCTGCGCTCCTCTAAAGCGGCTCTCCTCTAAAGCTGCGCTTCTCTAAAGCTGCGCTCCTCTAAAGCGGCGCTCCTCTAAAGCTGCGCTCCTCTAAAGCGGCGCTCCTCTAAAGCGGCGCTCCTCTAAAGCTGCGCTCCTCTAAAGCTGCGCTCCTCTAAAGCGGCGCTCCTCTAAAGCTGCGCTCCTCTAAAGCTGCGCTCCTCTAAAGCTGCTCTCCTCTAAAGCGGCTCTCCTCTAAAGCTGCGCTCCTCTAAAGCGGCGCTCCTCTAAAGCGGCGCTCCTCTAAAGCTGCGCTCCTCTAAAGCTGCGCTCCTCTAAAGCGGCGCTCCTCTAAAGCTGCGCTCCTCTAAAGCTGCGCTCCTCTAAAGCGGCGCTCCTCTAAAGCGGCGCTCCTCTAAAGCGGCGCTCCTCTAAAGCGGCGCTCCTCTAAAGCTGCTCTCCTCTAAAGCTGCGCTCCTCTAAAGCTGCGCTCCTCTAAAGCTGCTCTCCTCTAAAGCTGCGCTCCTCTAAAGCTGCGCTCCTCTAAAGCTGCGCTCCTCTAAAGCTGCGCTCCTCTAAAGCTGCGCTCCTCTAAAGCTGCTCTCCTCTAAAGCTGCTCTCCTCTAAAGCTGCGCTCCTCTAAAGCTGCTCTCCTCTAAAGCTGCGCTCCTCTAAAGCTGCGCTCCTCTAAAGCTGCTCTCCTCTAAAGCTGCGCTCCTCTAAAGCTGCGCTCCTCTAAAGCTGCTCTCCTCTAAAGCTGCGCTCCTCTAAAGCTGCGCTCCTCTAAAGCTGCTCTCCTCTAAAGCGGCTCTCCTCTAAAGCGGCGCTCCTCTAAAGCTGCGCTCCTCTAAAGCTGCGCTCCTCTAAAGCTGCGCTCCTCTACAGCTGCGCTCCTCTAAAGCTGCGCTCCTCTAAAGCGGCTCTCCTCTAAAGCTGCGCTCCTCTAAAGCTGCTCTCCTCTAAAGCTGCTCTCCTCTAAAGCTGCGCTCCTCTAAAGCTGCTCTCCTCTAAAGCTGCTCTCCTCTAAAGCGGCGCTCCTCTAAAGCGGCGCTCCTCTAAAGCTGCGCTCCTCTATAGCTGCGCTCCTCTAAAGCTGCGCTCCTCTAAAGCTGCGCTCCTCTATAGCTGCGCTCCTCTAAAGCTGCTCTCCTCTATAGCTGCGCTCCTCTAAAGCTGCGCTCCTCTAAAGCTGCGCTCCTCTATAGCTGCTCTCCTCTATAGCTGCGCTCCTCTATAGCTGCGCTCCTCTAAAGCTGCGCTCCTCTAAAGCTGCGCTCCTCTATAGCTGCGCTCCTCTAAAGCTGCGCTCCTCTAAAGCTGCGCTCCTCTATAGCTGCGCTCCTCTAAAGCTGCGCTCCTCTAAAGCTGCTCTCCTCTATAGCTGCGCTCCTCTAAAGCTGCGCTCCTCTAAAGCTGCGCTCCTCTATAGCTGCTCTCCTCTATAGCTGCGCTCCTCTATAGCTGCGCTCCTCTAAAGCTGCGCTCCTCTAAAGCTGCGCTCCTCTATAGCTGCGCTCCTCTAAAGCTGCTCTCCTCTATAGCTGCGCTCCTCTAAAGCTGCGCTCCTCTAAAGCTGCGCTCCTCTAAAGCTGCGCTCCTCTAAAGCTGCGCTCCTCTATAGCTGCGCTCCTCTAAAGCTGCGCTCCTCTAAAGCTGCGCTCCTCTAAAGCTGCGCTCCTCTAAAGCTGCTCTCCTCTAAAGCTGCGCTCCTCTAAAGCTGCTCTCCTCTAAAGCTGCGCTCCTCTAAAGCTGCTCTCCTCTAAAGCTGCGCTCCTCTAAAGCTGCGCTCCTCTAAAGCTGCGCTCCTCTAAAGCTGCGCTCCTCTAAAGCTGCTCTCCTCTAAAGCTGCGCTCCTCTAAAGCTGCGCTCCTCTATAGCTGCGCTCCTCTAAAGCTGCGCTCCTCTAAAGCTGCGCTCCTCTAAAGCTGCGCTCCTCTAAAGCTGCGCTCCTCTATAGCTGCGCTCCTCTATAGCTGCGCTCCTCTAAAGCTGCGCTCCTCTAAAGCTGCGCTCCTCTAAAGCTGCGCTCCTCTATAGCTGCGCTCCTCTAAAGCTGCGCTCCTCTAAAGCTGCGCTCCTCTATAGCTGCGCTCCTCTAAAGCTGCGCTCCTCTAAAGCTGCTCTCCTCTATAGCTGCGCTCCTCTAAAGCTGCGCTCCTCTAAAGCTGCGCTCCTCTATAGCTGCTCTCCTCTATAGCTGCGCTCCTCTATAGCTGCGCTCCTCTAAAGCTGCGCTCCTCTAAAGCTGCGCTCCTCTATAGCTGCGCTCCTCTAAAGCTGCTCTCCTCTATAGCTGCGCTCCTCTAAAGCTGCGCTCCTCTAAAGCTGCGCTCCTCTAAAGCTGCGCTCCTCTAAAGCTGCGCTCCTCTATAGCTGCGCTCCTCTAAAGCTGCGCTCCTCTAAAGCTGCGCTCCTCTAAAGCTGCTCTCCTCTAAAGCTGCGCTCCTCTAAAGCTGCGCTCCTCTAAAGCTGCGCTCCTCTAAAGCTGCGCTCCTCTACAGCTGCGCTCCTCTACAGCTGCGCTCCTCTAAAGCTGCGCTCCTCTATAGCTGCGCTCCTCTAAAGCTGCGCTCCTCTAAAGCTGCGCTCCTCTAAAGCTGCGCTCCTCTAAAGCTGCGCTCCTCTACAGCTGCGCTCCTCTACAGCTGCGCTCCTCTAAAGCTGTGCTCCTCTAAAGCTGTGCTCCTCTAAAGCTGCGCTCCTCTACAGCTGCGCTCCTCTACAGCTGCGCTCCTCTAAAGCTGCGCTCCTCTAAAGCTGCGCTCCTCTAAAGCTGCGCTCCTCTACAGCTGCGCTCCTCTACAGCTGTGCTCCTCTAAAGTGGCGCTCTTCTAAAGTGGCGCTCTTCTAAAGTGGCGCTCTTCTAAAGTGGCGCTCTTCTAAAGTGGCGCTTTTCTTCTCTTGTGTGTTTGGTTGAGGTTCAGAACAGCTGTGGTTCTGTGGCCACGTTCTCTCTGCCTCCTGGAATAAGGTATCCGGTCCAGATCCCCGCAGGTGTGACGCTGCAGACGGCCTCAGGTGAGACTCACACACAGCACTCATGCTGAAGCATTCGGGCTGGGTTTAAGCTGCTAATGATCGACAAGTATTTTTGATCAGTAAAGACTAGGGCAGTGCGATATTGAAGACATGCGATATGCAATACTTTGTTAAATACTGCGATATTCGATATGCGATACAATATTGCTATTAGTGTAAGAAGTCTCAGTTAATCGAGCACAGTACACAAACTATATATTTTTTTAAGACAAACAAACAGAATACTTAATTGGATAGTTAAGTGCTAGTCTTTATTCTTCCTGGGAAAGGAAAGCATCGCTACAACTCCTGAAAGGGTCCAGCAGTGTTTTAGAAAAAAATATAATTGATATAATTTTAACATAAATGTTTCGGTGTGTGTGTGTGTCAGACAGTGCGTGATTTTAAGGAGTTATTTTTCACAAGTTATTGCATTTAATTACGTTTTTTAACGTCAACCAAGTCACATACGCAGCAGTCCTGTGCCCAGCCTATTCTCTGCTAAATGTCAACCTAAAATGTACACTTTTCACAATGTTGAAGTAGCCTATTAAAATCCTTCAGCTATTGCGTGCTGCTGCGATATGCATATTGCGATATGTAGATTTACGATAATTCAATAATTTCGATATATTGCACAGCCCTAGTAAAGACACAGACGGAGCCCAGCGTGCTCATATGGCGCTCCTCCGTGTGTGTCTGCGTTCGCTCGGCCCGGCGGAACTGCAAACGGTGAGTTTTAGAAACTGTAAAGTGAAACTCATATGGGTGGAATATTCCCATCGCCCGCATTTGCCAGCTCAGCCTTTCCTGTGCCAAGCCCACAAACCCTTTCTAAGTTATTGTGTGAATTTCCTTCATAATTTCAAACATCATATCAAACTTTGATAAGGGGACAGTTCTTGGAGATGTGTGTTTCTGCCGGTCAATCTCATTTGTAAATTACTTTATTAGCCGTATTGACTCTTTCTAAGGCAGTGTGTGAAAGGCTCTACTCATGATCTTTTTCAGAAGTATGACATGTCCTTGCTTTGCTAGCTGCACCGAGGACACTCACATTAATCTTGGCCCTGTCATTAATCAGGCCTAGTTCCGTCTGTATCAGCAGTGACGGTGTGGTTACGCTGTAGCGCTGCTAATGCTTGCAGTGGGAAACAGCCTTTAGGGTTCATGAGTTAGTGTTGAGCTGGGACTGTACACCGCTTCACTTCAGACAGGACGGGTGATAAAGGGCTTTAGTGAAAGCTCAGCGGTGACCGGCGGTAGTGTAAGGACTGCCGGAACTGAAGTCTGCTGGTTTGAAGTGGCTAATACTGATATGTTATCTGATTTATTGTCTGTTATTTGTTTTATTAGGGCCTGAGTATGGAGCCAGAACAGTCTCAAATATAATACATTTACAAAACAAAATTCATTAATGCATAGCACAATTCACATTTGTAAAATCTGATTCGTAAATTCAAAACACGATTCATAAATGCACAAGTAAAAGCATAAATATTTCCCCAAATGCTCAGACAAATGCATCTTACCTAAATAAATGTAAAATCTTTACACAAATATGTATATATCAAGTTCTTGAATTAATTTCCATCACACATTTATGAAAGATGTTGCATGCATTTATGGATCGTTGAATCTGCATTTGCGAATCGTCACACGTGCATGGACTGCATTGCATTTGTGTGTGGGATTTTTGAGACCTTCCTGGCAGGTTAGGGTTCGTAAATATCTTTTTTTGGAGGACGTTCTGTTTAGCCAATCGTGGTGAGCTTTTAATCCACCAATCAAAACGCTCCTTACTGATCAGACTCAAGAAGCTCACTCCTGCCCTTGTTCTGTGCATTCTTTCATGATCGGTTGTTTCACGACCTTTGTGTAAAGACGTTTTAATGGGTACTCTTATTCTAGCACCTGATTAAAATTCCTACAAAATTATGATTTATATTGTTCGCACAAAATACAGCTACCCGGTTAGCCTGCTGTCTTATTCACCAAAGTTGCATACCCTGTTTATTCATGTTATCTTTGAAAAATGACTTAGTGTAAGAGAAATATATTAAGTGGTCTTTTTAGATCTCTTTATAGTTTGTCATAGGCAAGTCACAGGTTACAATATTTGTGTAGATCTGAATATTCATCTTATTACTAGCACTTTTTACATTTCACCTTACCTTTAGGGCTGACCTCTGGTTGTTGCTCATTTTATTAAACTACATTAACATATGTAGTCCTAATAATTCATACTTTGCACAAATTTAGTCACTCATTGTATTTATTCACAAAATATAAAAAGCAATATGACAGAGTTCACAAAAAAAAAGAATCATCCTTGGGTTATTCCTAATCTAAACCTGTATGACCTAATTTTCTCTGCTGAACACAAAGGGAGGTGTTAATGTTAACCTCGTATAGAAATATTAAGCATAATAATTTTCCTTATTCACCATTTACTTTACATTCACCATTTACTTTTTTGAACCAAAGAAAAGTGAATGGTGAATAAGTAAAAATTCTATACAGATAAATAAAAATACGCCAAAATAGTACAAATAAAGTACAGCGCATGCAAATGATGCAATGGCTGGCAAATTTAAATATAATAACATAGAAAAGTACAAAACAATTTCAGTGCACAGATGTTATGTTACAACAGAAAAAAAATGCATTTCATCATTAAAATGTACATTTTCTCATTTGAAATAGTTACAATCATTAATTAGTTAATAATTAGTTTGCTGTAATTACTATAATAATTAAATTGCAATCTAAATATGTAATGTAAAAGTAAAATGTATAATGGCTGTTATTGTTGAATCAATAATATTTGTTGTTTTAATGTGCCTGTGTTTTAGCTGTTTTTCAGCACTTTTATAGCAGGTTACATTGTTATGCCAGTAGGTGGCAGCAAGGGCTCTTCTAATGAGTTAGTAGGTTAGTAAACCATTCCATTCAATGCTGATCCATACAGAGCACCGCACACGACGTGCAAGACAAAAAAGTAAATTGTGCCTACGATTTACTAATTCATCCCCTAGATTAATACATTTAGCCTACTATTTTCCCTGCATGTCATGCTCTGTAGATTCATTCTGTTGTAGTAGCTAATTCTGTGACCCTAGTTATAAGGTTAGGATTAGGAATAGGTTTAGTAGTAGGTTGGATTTGCTCAATATAGCGCCAACTAGGGTCACATGATTTGGTCGGACACAGATTTTGGAAAACACCGGAAATCTGGTGCTTCATTTCATAGAGATCATTGTATTGACTAACGTTGACTTCTGTCATCTGAAAACCCCTTTACCACTACAAGAATACTATGACAAAGATATAGATATACAAGCAAATGTGGGGGGAAAATTATGTTTCACTGGTGCACTTAATAGATGTATTATAGCAAACAAAGTTTAGTCATGTTCCCGAGTAATATCTGCATGCACCTAATTCTGCAGAGGACATATAATACACCATTAGACAGCAATAAATATGAGAGTGAAGTCTGGTCCGGAAGGTGGATCTAGAACCGACTTCTGTCCAGGTTGTCACAACATCTCTTGTTAATCTGTCTTCACAAACTGCCCTGAAATACAATTCAAACATCAACAAGAATTGTTATAAATATAACGTGAGATTTGTACATTCACAATGCTCATTTAGCCTCGGTGGTGAAGTGTGCAGAAAATTCTGCCGGACTGAAATTTTGTCTTTTAGTCATTCAGACAACTTTATAATACAACAATAAATAACTCTCAAAACTAACTCTGCTTGTGATGATTTCAGTGTCTACTGTCTCCCTGTCTGCAGAGCTGCTCTCAGAGTCACTTAATGAATATTTCACAATTTCATTTAATAGAACTATCAACATTTATTGTATCATAATATACACACACAGGAATCTGAGATTGTATTTACAGGAATCTGAGATTGTACTTACTAGTCAGATGGTTCATATCGCCTCAAGGATGTTCTCTGCACAGCCATCAGCATAGAACAGTGGAACATAAACAATTTCTTACAGAGCCAACAATATGTGGTATACAATGTCAGGTTTATTAGAATTAAATAAACTAGAGCATAGGTGAAAATGCAGGGGAAAAAATAATATACAGGATATACAATATAATATCTTAAGATACCAGAATTTACGTTTAGGTTTTACAGATGCATGGTGATATACATTGTCAATACTGGTTCACTATGAAAGATCAAAACGTGTCTGAAATCGTTTCAGCCCATTTTCACGCTTTGTGTGAGTGACGTCACCGATTAACAGTGAAAACTTTTAGGTTAAATAATTAGATAAACATTACTTCCATTCATGACACATTGCCAGCAAAGCTATCAAAACCTCTTATCTACAGATAATATGTGATTAAGAGCCCAAACTTCCTAATAACGCAAGGCTAACGTTAGCCTAACATTACTTATATTTAACGTTAACTTAATGGTTGACTCTAACAGACTTTTTCCGAAGACACTAAACCATTTCTCTAAAGTAAATATTTAACAGAAGCTTGCAAGAAAGTGTCAGGAACAGGTGTGTGTATTATCTGTGTAATTTTAGGGACTAAACTTACCTAAGGTGAGAACAACAGTGACGTGCTGCTGCTTGTCAGACGAGCTGCCGCCCCATTTCCATGGTGATCGTAGGCTAACCGGGTAGCTGTATTTTGTGCGAACAATATAAATCATAATTTTGTAGAAATTTTAATCAGGTGCTAGAATAAGAGTACCCATTAAAACGTCTTTACACAAAGGTCGTGAAACAAACGATCATGAAAGAATGCACAGAACAAGGGCAGCAGTGAGCTTCTTGAGTCTGATCAGTAAGGAGCGTTTTGATTGGTGGATTAAAAGCTCACCACGATTGGCTAAACAGAACGTCCTCCAAAAAAAGATATTTACGAACCATAACCTGCCAGGAAGGTCTCAAAAATCCCACACACAAATGCAATGCAGTCCATGCACGTGTGACGATTCGCAAATGCAGATTCAACGATCCATAAATGCATGCAACATCTTTCATAAATGTGTGATGGAAATTAATTCAAGAACTTGATATATACATATTTGTGTAAAGATTTTACATTTATTTAGGTAAGATGCATTTGTCTGAGCATTTGGGGAAATATTTATGCTTTTACTTGTGCATTTATGAATCGTGTTTTGAATTTACGAATCAGATTTTACAAATGTGAATTGTGCTATGCATTTATGAATTTTGTTTTGTAAATGTATTATATTTGAGACTATTCTGGCTCCATACCTGAGCACCGATGGTGTGAGGACCCTTCTGTAATTGCTCAGCCTATTATTATTATTCTCCCTAATGAATCGCATTTGAGGGCCTAACGATGCTTGAAAACTCATGAAGCTTTGCACACACATCTGAAGTGCTAAAACGTCTGATATGGGTTTCAGAATTAGGCATGGCAAAATGGCTCGATAGTGTCACCTACAAAACTTGAATTAAGCGCCGTTCAAGCAACGTTTCAGGTATGAGTATGAAATTCAGTAGACACATGTAACAGCCCAATACCTACAAAAACACCCTGGCTGCAAATCATGAAAACCCTACAGGAAGTGAGATATTTTAATTTCTCTGCCAAAATGTTGCAGTTTTTGCCATTTCCAGACCTTGTACTTTAACAAACTCCCCCTAGAGATTTAACCAGAGCAACATCTTTTTTGGTCAGTCTAATCTAAAGGCCTTTACGACGTTACAATGTGAAGATCTAGAGTTTTCCCTGAAGGGCGTGTTCGTGGCGGCCTCACAAAGTTCGATATTTCGCCATGAAAGAGGAAGCTGTTGTAACTCAAGCATGCAATCTCTGATCTGCCCCAAACTTCACATGTTTAATAATAGTCCTGTCCTGAAGACATCTACATGCCAAAATTCAGTTATAGTTAAAGCGCCACCTTCTGGCAGAAGGAAATGTGGCACATTGAATTGACTTTGCCATATTTCTCCCATATTGACCCACTTATACGCGTGTCGCTCCCCGGTGCGAGGGCCCTTTCATCGCTGCTTGCAGCTTTAATTTGTATTTTTGTTTTATGTTTATGTACAGCACATTGACTGTCTTAAAGGGTTACTTCAGCGATTAGCATATGGCTTTGTATCAGTAGAAACCCTGGAGTATATTCAAATTATTGTGCCCCCCCCCCCCCCCCCCCCCCCATATCCCCCTGAGACGAGAGATTTGCGCATTCTATTTCTGGAAAAAAATCCTCAGATGACAAAAATATAGTCAATTTGCATCATCGGAGGAATTTTTGGCCAAAGGCTAAAGAATACAGCCAGCAGAAGGAGCCATTTCTGCATGTTTTCAACCCACGCATGGGGGATGGAGATCACACTCTCAGCATTCATGTTAACGGAGCTATGCCTGGCAATGTAAGTGTTTCAAATTCTCAAATTTATTCCTATGAAAGTTAAGCTTCCAAAGGCATGAACTGAAAACTCTCCAGACTGAATATGATAATGTAGTGCGGTCGCGTTTACCTCTCGCTCTCATCACGAGAGCTCATCAGCTCATTCATCACAGTGAGTGTAATCTGACTCCTGCAGCGATTGTGCAGTGACACTCCCTCAGCGGCTCAATCACATTATATTGAACACACACGTTCAGTTTTTAATTGTAGTGTCTGTTCTTTAACTAAACTGATTTTATGAAGATGAATGCGGTGGGAAGGTGAAAGTGATCCAGTAATCTAGTAGCGGTGGCTTTGGGAGTGGCCTCACAGGGCAGTAAAGCATTCTGGGAATTGTTATCTTTCATCCCCATGAGACAAATACATTTTCTCTTTTTCTCAGTCTAGAAGGCAACAAATAAAAAAATAATTGCACATTTCTTCTACATTAATGACCCAGTTTAAATACAGATTCATCTTCCCAGTGCTGAAGTACCCCTTTAAGACTTTTGAATCCCCAATCCCGACCACTTGATGTGTTGATGGAATAATGCCATCAGTAATGTTCTTCCCTCTTTCTTTCTCACCTTCAGGGCATTTCTATAAAGTCAATGTTCCTGTAATGGTGACGCGAGGACCTCAGCATGTGCTGTCCCGGCCCGCTCAGACCCGCATCGAGCAGAACTCAAACCCGGTTCCTCTTCCCCCGGCCATGGCTCGCAGCATCCCGACCCATGTGCCTCTAGCTCAGCAGTCGGAGCCCAATCCTCAGCTCAATCCTCTGGCCAATGCTCCACCAAATCCTCCGCTCAATGCTCCGCTCAATGCTCCGCTCAATCCTCCGCTCAATCCTCCGCTCAATCCTCCGCTCAATGCTCCGCTCAATGCTCCGCTCAATCCTCCGCTCAATCCTCCGCTCAATCCTCCGCTCAATCCTCCGCCCAATGCTCCACCAAATCCTCCGCTCAATGCTCCGCTCAATCCTCCGCCCAATCCTCCGCTCAATCCTCCACCAAATCCTCCGTTAAATCCTCTGCTCAATCCTCCACCGCTACACCATCAGCCCGAGCTCAGGCCCTCTCCGGCGGCCTCTGACCAGAGCGAGTTCACCCTCGAGGGTATTGAGTTCAGCCCGCAGCCCGTGGACATGAGTGTCTCAGCCTTCTTCACTCCGCCCACACAGGGGCTGGATTACACCTGCACTGGGATGGAGAAGCCAGGCGGAGCCGCTGAGGAATCACCTGCCCTTCCGGACCTGCAGTCTGGAGCTAACCATCACATTAAGGTACACCTCAATAGGCCACACGCCTTTAAACACTACAACGGGCCACACGCCTGTAAACACCACAGTAAGCCACACGCCTGTAAACACTTCAACGGGCCAACATGCCTGTAAACACCTCAACGGGCCACACGCCTGTAAACACTTCAACGGGCCAACATGCCTGTAAACACCTCAACGGGCCACACGCCTGTAAACACTTCAACGGGCCACACACCTGTAAACACTTCAACGGGCCACACGCCTGTAAACACTTCAACGGGCCACACGCCTGTAAACACTTCAACGGGCCACACGCCTGTAAACACTTCAACGGGCCACACGCCTGTAAACACTTCAACGGGCCACACGCCTGTAAACACTTCAACGGGCCACACGCCTGTAAACACTTCAACGGGCCACACGCCTGTAAACACTTCAACGGGCCACACGCCTGTAAACACTTCAACGGGCCACACGCCTGTAAACACTTCAACGGGCCACACGCCTGTAAACACTTCAACGGGCCACACGCCTGTAAACACTTCAACGGGCCACACGCCTGTAAACACTTCAACGGGCCACACGCCTGTAAACACTTCAACGGGCCACACGCCTGTAAACACTACAACGGGCCACACGCCTGTAAACACTTCAACGGGCCACACGCCTGTAAACACTTCAACGGGCCACACGCCTGTAAACACTACAACGGGCCACACGCCTGTAAACACTTCAACGGGCCAAACGGCTGTATACACCACAACGGGCCACACGCCTGTAAACACCTCATCGGGCCACACGCCTGTAAACACTACAATGGGCCACACTTCTGTAAACACTACAACGGGCCACACGCCTGTAAAAAATACAATGGGCCACACGCCTGTAAACACTACAACGGGCCACACGCCTGTAAACACTACAACGGGCCACACGCCTGTAAACACTACAACGGGCCACACGCCTGTAAACACTACAACGGGCCACACGCCTGTAAACACTACAACGGGCCACACGCCTGTAAACACTTCAACGGGCCACACGCCTGTAAACACTACAACGGGCCACACGCCTGTAAACACTTCAACGGGCCACACGCCTGTAAACACTTCAACGGGCCACACGCCTGTAAACACTACAACGGGCCACACGCCTGTAAACACTTCAACGGGCCACACGCCTGTAAACACTACAACGGGCCACACGCCTGTAAACACTACAACGGGCCACACGCCTGTAAACACTACAACGGGCCACACGCCTGTAAACACTTCAACGGGCCACACGCCTGTAAACACTTCAACGGGCCAAACGGCTGTATACACCACAACGGGCCACACGCCTGTAAACACCTCATCGGGCCACACGCCTGTAAACACTACAATGGGCCACACTTCTGTAAACACTACAACGGGCCACACGCCTGTAAAAAATACAATGGGCCACACGCCTGTAAACACTACAACGGGCCACACGCCTGTAAACACTACAACGGGCCACACGCCTGTAAACACTACAACGGGCCACACGCCTGTAAACACTTCAACGGGCCACATGCCTGTAAACACCACAACGGGCCACACGCCTGTAAACACCATAACGGGCCACACGCCTGTAAACGCTACAATAGGCCACACGCCTGTAAACGCTTCAACGGGCCACACGCCTGTAAACGCTACAACAGGCCACACGCCTGTAAACGCTACAACAGGCCACACGCCTGTAAACGCTTCAACGGGCCACACGCCTGTAAACACTACAACGGGCCACACGCCTGTAAACACTACAACGGGCCACACGCCTGTAAACACTTCAACGGGCCACACGCCTGTAAACACTTCAACGGGCCACACGCCTGTAAACACTTCAACGGGCCAACACGCCTGTAAACACCACAACGGGCCACACGCCTGTAAACACCTCAACGGGCCACACGCCTGTAAACACTTCAACGGGCCACACGCCTGTAAACACTTCAACGGGCCACACGCCTGTAAACACTACAACGGGCCACACGCCTGTAAACACTACAACGGGCCACACGCCTGTAAACACTACAACGGGCCACACGCCTGTAAACACTACAACGGGCCACACGCCTGTAAACACCACAACGGGTCACACCCCTGTAAACACTACAATAGGCCACATGCCTGTAAACACTATAACAAGCCACACGCCTGTAAACACTACAATGGGCCACACCCCTGTAAACACTACAATAGGCCACATGCCTGTAAACACTATAACAAGCCACACGCCTGTAAACACTTCAACGGGCCACACGCCTGTAAACGCTTCAACGGGCCACACGCCTGTAAACACTACAATGGGCCACACGCCTGTAAACACCACAATGGGCCACACGCCTGTAAAGACTTCAACGGGCCACACGCCTGTAAACACTTCAACGGGCCACACGCCTGTAAACACTTCAACGGGCCACACGCCTGTAAACACTACAATAAGCCACACGCCTGTAAACACTACAATGGGCCACACTTCTGTAAACACTACAACGGGCCACACGCCTGTAAAAAATACAATGGGCCACACGCCTGTAAACACTACAACGGGCCACACGCCTGTAAACACTACAACGGGCCACACGCCTGTAAACACTACAACGGGCCACACGCCTGTTAACACTACAACGGGCCACACGCCTGTAAACACTTCAACGGGCCACATGCCTGTAAACACACATGCCTGTAAACACTTCAACGGGCCACATGCCTGTAAACACACACGCCTGTAAACACTACAATGGGCCACACTTCTGTAAACACTACAACGGGCCACACGCCTGTAAAAAATACAACGGGCCACACGCCTGTAAACACTACAACGGGCCACACGCCTGTAAACACTACAACGGGCCACACGCCTGTAAACACTACAACGGGCCACACGCCTGTAAACACTACAACGGGCCACACGCCTGTAAACACTTCAACGGGCCACTCGCCTGTAAACACTTCAACGGGCCACATGCCTGTAAACACTACAACGGGCCACACGCCTGTAAACACTACAACGGGCCACACGCCTGTAAACACTACAACGGGCCACACGCCTGTAAACACTACAACGGGCCACACGCCTGTAAACACCACAACGGGTCACACCCCTGTAAACACTACAATAGGCCACACACCTGTAAACACTATAACAAGCCACACGCCTGTAAACACTACAATGGGCCACACCCCTGTAAACACTACAATAGGCCACATGCCTGTAAACACTATAACAAGCCACACGCCTGTAAACACTTCAACGGGTCACACGCCTGTAAACGCTTCAACGGGCCACACGCCTGTAAACACTACAATGGGCCACACGCCTGTAAACACCACAATGGGCCACACGCCTGTAAAGACTTCAACGGGCCACACGCCTGTAAACACTTCAACGGGCCACACGCCTGTAAACACTTCAACGGGCCACACGCCTGTAAACACACGCCTGTAAACACTACAACAGGCCACACGCCTGTAAACACTACAACGGGCCACACACCTGTAAACACTACAACGGGCCACACGCCTGTAAACACTTCAACGGGCCACACGCCTGTAAACACTTCAACGGGCCACACGCCTGTAAACTCACACGCCTGTAAACACTTCAACGGGCCACACACCTGTAAACACTTCAACGGGCCACACACCTGTAAACACTTCAACGGGCCACACGCCTGTAAACACTACAACGGGCCACACGCCTGTAAACACTACAACGGGCCACACGCCTGTAAACACACACGCCTGTAAACACTTCAACGGGCCACACGCCTGTAAACACACGCCTGTAAACACTACAACAGGCCACACGCCTGTAAAAATTTCAAAGGGCCACACACCTGTAAACACTACAACGGGCCACACGCCTGTAAACACTTCAACGGGCCACACGCCTGTAAACACTTCAACGAGCCACACGCCTGTAAACACTTCAACGAGCAACACGCCTGTAAACACTTCAACGGGCCACACGCCTGTAAACACTACAACGGGCCACACGCCTGTAAACACTTCAACGGGCCACACGCCTGTACACACTTCAACGGGCCACACGCCTGTAAACACTTCAACGGGCCACACCCCTGTAAACACTTCAATGGGCCACACGCCTGTAAACACTTCAACGGGCCACACGCCTGTAAACACTACAACGGGCCACACCCCTGTAAACACTTCAATGGGCCACACGCCTGTAAACACTACAATAAGCCACACGCCTGTAAACACTTCAACGGGCCACATGCCTGTAAACACACGCCTGTAAACACTACAATGGGCCACACTTCTGTAAACACTACAACGGGCCACACGCCTGTAAAAAATACAACGGGCCACACGCCTGTAAACACTACAACGGGCCACACGCCTGTAAACACTACAACGGGCCACACGCCTGTAAACACTACAACGGGCCACACGCCTGTAAACACTACAACGGGCCACACGCCTGTAAACACTTCAACGGGCCACTCGCCTGTAAACACTTCAACGGGCCACATGCCTGTAAACACACACGCCTTTAAACACTTCAACGGGCCACACGCCTGTAAACACACACGCCTGTAAACACTTCAACGGGCCACACGCCTGTAAACACACGCCTGTAAACACTACAACAGGCCACATGCCTGTAAACACTTCAACGGGCCACACACCTGTAAACACTACAACGGGCCACACGCCTGTAAACACTTCAACGGGCCACACGCCTGTAAACACTTCAACGGGCCACACGCCTGTAAACACTACAACGGGCCACACGCCTGTAAACACCTTAACGGGCCACACACCTGTAAACACTTCAACGGGCCACACGCCTGTAAACACTACAACGGGCCACACGCCTGTAAACACTACAACGGGCCACACGCCAGTAAACACTTCAACGGGCCACACGCCTGTAAACACACGCCTGTAAACACTACAACAGGCCACACGCCTGTAAACACTTCAACGGGCCACACGCCTGTAAACACTTCAACGGGCCACACGCCTGTAAACACTTCAACGGGCCACACGCCTGTAAACACTTCAACGGGCCACACGCCTGTAAACACTACAATGGGCCACACGCCTGTAAACACTTCAACGGGCCACACGCCTGTAAACACTACAACGGGCCACACGCCTGTAAACACTTCAACGGGCCACACGCCTGTAAACACTACAACGGGCCACACGCCTGTAAACACTTCAACGGGCCACACGCCTGTAAACACTTCAACGGGCCACACGCCTGTAAACACTACAACGGGCCACACGCCTGTAAACACTACAACGGGCCACACGCCTGTAAACACTACAACGGGCCACACGCCTGTAAACACTTCAACGGGCCACACGCCTGTAAACACTTCAACGGGCCACACGCCTGTAAACACTACAACGGGCCACACGCCTGTAAACACACACGCCTGTAAACACTACAACGGGCCACACGCCTGTAAACACACACGCCTGTAAACACTTCAACGGGCCACACGCCTGTAAACACTACAACGGGCCACACGCCTGTAAACACTTCAACAGGCCAAACGCCTGTAAACACACACGCCTGTAAACACTTCAACGGGCCACACACCTGTAAACACTTCAACGGGCCACACGCCTGTAAACACTACAACGGGCCACACGCCTGTAAACACTACAACGGGCCACACGCCTGTAAACACTACAACGGGCCACACGCCTGTAAACACTTCAACGGGCCACACGCCTGTAAACACTTCAACGGGCCACACGCCTGTAAACACTTCAACGGGCCACACGCCTGTAAACACTTCAACGGGCCACACGCCTGTAAACACTTCAACGGGCCACACGCCTGTAAACACTTCAACGGGCCACACGCCTGTAAACACTACAACGGGCCACACGCCTGTAAACACTACAACGGGCCACACGCCTGTAAACACTTCAATGGGCCACACGCCAGTAAACACTTCAACGGGCCACACGCCTGTAAACACACGCCTGTAAACACTACAACGGGCCACACGCATGTAAACACTTCAACAGGCCACACGCCTGTAAACACACACGCCTGTAAACACTTCAACGGGCCACACGCATGTAAACACTTCAACGGGCCACACGCCTGTAAACACTTCAACGGGCCACACGCCTGTAAACACTACAACGGGCCACACGCCTGTAAACACTACAACGGGCCACACGCCTGTAAACACTACAACGGGCCACACGCCTGTAAACACTTCAACGGGCCACACGCCTGTAAACACTTCAACGGGCCACACGCCTGTAAACACTTCAACGGGCCACACGCCTGTAAACACACACGCCTGTAAACACTTCAACGGGCCACACGCATGTAAACACTACAACGGGCCACATGCCTGTAAACACTACAACGGGCCACACGCCTGTAAAAACTACAACGGGCCACACGCCTGTAAACACTTCAACGGGCCACACGCCTGTAAACACTTACGCCTGTAAACACTTCAACGGGCCACACGCCTGTAAACACTACAACGGGCCACACGCCTGTAAACACTACAACGGGCCACACGCCTGTAAACACACACGCCTGTAAACACTTCAACGGGCCACACGCCTGTAAACACACGCCTGTAAACACTTCAATGGGCCACACGGCTGTAAACACTTCAACGGGCCACACGCCTGTAAACACTTCAACGGGCCACACGCCTGTAAACACAGACGCCTGTAAACACTTCAACGGGCCACACGCCTGTAAACACTACAACAGGCCACACGCCTGTAAACACTACAACGGGCCACACGCCTGTAAACACTTCAACGGGCCACACGCCTGTAAACCTACACGCCTGTAAACACACACGCCTGTAAACACTTCAACGGGCCACACGCCTGTAAACACTTCAATGGGCCACACGCCTGTAAACACTTTAACGGGCCACACGCCTGTAAACACTTCAATGGGCCACACGCCAGTAAACACTTCAACGGGCCACACGCCTGTAAACACACGCCTGTAAACACACGCCTGTAAACACTACAACAGGCCACACGCCTGTAAACACTTCAACGGGCCACACGCCTGTAAACACTTCAACGGGCCACACGCCTGTACACACTTCAACGGGCCACACGCCTGTACACACTTCAACGGGCCACACGCCTGTAAACACTTCAACGGGCCACACGCCTGTAAACACTTCAACGGGCCACACGCCTGTAAACACTTCAACGGGCCACACGCCTGTAAACACTACAATGGGCCACACGCCTGTAAACACTTCAACGGGCCACACGCCTGTAAACACTACAACGGGCCACACGCCTGTAAACACTTCAACGGGCCACACGCCTGTAAACACTACAACGGGCCACACGCCTGTAAACACTTCAACGGGCCACACGCCTGTAAACACTTCAACGGGCCACACGCCTGTAAACACTACAACGGGCCCCACGCCTGTAAACACTACAACGGGCCACACGCCTGTAAACACTACAACGGGCCACACGCCTGTAAACACTTCAACGGGCCACACGCCTGTAAACACTTCAACGGGCCACACGCCTGTAAACACTACAACGGGCCACACGCCTGTAAACACACACGCCTGTAAACACTTCAACGGGCCACACGCCTGTAAACACACGCCTGTAAACACTACAACGGGCCACACGCCTGTAAACACTACAACGGGCCACACGCCTGTAAACACACACGCCTGTAAACACTTCAACGGGCCACACGCCTGTAAACACTACAACGGGCCACACGCCTGTAAACACTTCAACAGGCCAAACGCCTGTAAACACACACGCCTGTAAACACTTCAACGGGCCACACACCTGTAAACACTTCAACGGGCCACACGCCTGTAAACACTACAACGGGCCACACGCCTGTAAACACTACAACGGGCCACACGCCTGTAAACACTACAACGGGCCACACGCCTGTAAACACTACAACGGGCCACACGCCTGTAAACACTTCAACGGGCCACACGCCTGTAAACACTTCAACGGGCCACACGCCTGTAAACACTTCAACGGGCCACACGCCTGTAAACACTTCAACGGGCCACACGCCTGTAAACACTACAACGGGCCACACGCCTGTAAACACTACAACGGGCCACACGCCTGTAAACACTACAACGGGCCACACGCCTGTAAACACTTCAATGGGCCACACGCCTGTAAACACTTCAACGGGCCACACGCCTGTAAACACTTCAACGGGCCACACGCCTGTAAACACACACGCCTGTAAACACTTCAACGGGCAACACGCATGTAAACACTTCAACGGGCCACACGCCTGTAAACACTACAACGGGCCACACGCCTGTAAACACTACAACGGGCCACACGCCTGTAAACACTACAACGGGCCACACGCCTGTAAACACTTCAACGGGCCACACGCCTGTAAACACTTCAACGGGCCACACGCCTGTAAACACTTCAACGGGCCACACGCCTGTAAACACACGCCTGTAAACACTTCAACGGGCCACACGCATGTAAACACTACAACGGGCCACATGCCTGTAAACACTACAACGGGCCACACGCCTGTAAACACTACAACGGGCCACACGCCTGTAAACACTTCAACGGGCCACACGCCTGTAAACACTCACGCCTGTAAACACTACAACGGGCCACACGCCTGTAAACACTACAACGGGCCACACGCCTGTAAACACTACAACACGCCACACGCCTGTAAACACACACGCCTGTAAACACTTCAACGGGCCACACGCCTGTAAACACACACGCCTGTAAACACTTCAATGGGCCACACGGCTGTAAACACTTCAACGGGCCACACGCCTGTAAACACTTCAACGGGCCACACGCCTGTAAACACACACGCCTGTAAACACTTCAACGGGCCACACGCCTGTAAACACTACAACAGGCCACACGCCTGTAAACACTACAACGGGCCACACGCCTGTAAACACTTCAACGGGCCACACGCCTGTAAACACACACGCCTGTAAACACACACGCCTGTAAACACTTCAACGGGCCACACGCCTGTAAACACTTCAATGGGCCACACGCCTGTAAACACTTCAACGGGCCACACGCCTGTAAACACTTCAACGGGCCACACGCCTGTAAACACTTCAACGGGCCACACGCCTGTAAACACTTCAACGGGCCACACGCCTGTAAACACACACGCCTGTAAACACACACGCCTGTAAACACTTCAACGGGCCACACGCCTGTAAACATTTCAACGGGCCACACGCCTGTAAACACTTCAACGGGCCACACGCCTGTAAACACACACGCCTGTAAACACTACAACGGGCCACACCCCTGTAAACACTACAACGGGCCACACGCCTGTAAACACTTCAGCGGGCCACACGCCTGTAAACACTACAACGGGCCACACGCCTGTAAACACTTCAACAGGCCACTCGCCTGTAAACACTACAACGGGCCACACGCCTGTAAACACACGCCTGTAAACACTACAACGGGCCACACGCCTGTAAACACTACAACAGGCGACACGCCTGTAAACACTACAACAGGCCATACGCCTGTAAACACTACAACGGGCCACACGCCTGTAAACACTACAACGGGCCACACGCCTGTAAACACTACAACGGGCCACATGCCTGTTAACACTACAACAGGCGACACGCCTGTAAACACTACAACAGGCCACACGCCTGTAAACACTACAACAGGCCACACGCCTCTAAACACTACAACAGGCGACACGCCTGTAAACACTACAACGGGCCACACGCCTGTAAACACTACAACGGGCCACACGCCTGTAAACACTACAACGGGCCACACGCCTGTAAACACTACAACGGGCCACACGCCTGTAAACACTACAACGGGCCACATGCCGGTAAACACTACAACGGGCCACACGCCTGTAAACACTTCAACGGGCCACATGCCGGTAAACACTACAACGGGCCACACGCCTGTAAACACTACAACTGGCCACATGCCGGTAAACACTACAACGGGCCACATGCCGGTAAACACTACAACGGGCCACACGCCTGTAAACACTACAACGGGCCACATGCCGGTAAACACTACAACGGGCCACACGCCTGTAAACACTTCAACGGGCCACATGCCTGTAAACACACACGCCTGTAAACACTTCAACGGGCCACATGCCTGTAAACACACACGCCTGTAAACACTTCAACGGGCCACATGCCTGTAAACACACACGCCTGTAAACACTACAACGGGCCACACGCCTGTAAACACACGCCTGTAAACACTACAACGGGCCACACGCCTGTAAACACACACGCCTGTAAACACTACAACGGGCCACACGCCTGTAAACACACGCATGTAAACACTACAACGGGCCACATGCCTGTAAACACTACAACGGGCCACACGCCTGTAAACACTACAACGGGCCACATGCCTGTAAACACTACAACGGGCCACACGCCTGTAAACACACACGCCTGTAAACACTACAACGGGCCACACGCCTGTAAACACACGCATGTAAACACTACAACGGGCCACATGCCTGTAAACACTACAACGGGCCACACGCCTGTAAACACTACAACGGGCCACATGCCTGTAAACACTACAACGGGCCACATGCCTGTTAACAACCAGTGTTGTGTTCCAGGAGACAAATGGAAGCTCAGTGTTAAATGCTGTTATATGCTTTCATGAAAACAGCAGTTTTTTAAATCATCATCATCTATGCTTCATAAGAACTTTATTCTTCTGTACATGCTGTTGCTTTTTGCCAGAGTGAAGCTGGAAGGAATATGACAGCATGTAATACTAATAATAACAAACATGCTGCCCTCTGCTGGAATAAAGGCGGTAACTTAACCTATAAACAAAGGCTAAATATAGCAATTGAATATGAATGAAAGCAATTCTGGAATAAAAAAAAATATTGATGCATGAAAAAGTAATCCTTGAACTAATTGTCAAAAGCATTTTGCCAATCCGTAAAAAATGTATGTAACAATGTTCAGGAATGGATAAGGAAGCAGAAAAGGGGTCGGCTGACAGGGAACTCAAACAGGTATTTATTGTCTCTTTAACTCAGGTCATAAACAACACCAAAACAAACAAACTTCACTTCTCCGTGTGCTCAACGGTTTCACTAGGCAGTTCCTCTCTGCACGTCTCTTCTCCTGTTTGAGTCCCTGTGTGTGTGTGTGTGCGTGCGCACGTGTGTGTGTGCGTGCGTGCGTGCGTGTGTGTGTGTCCGGCTCCTTTCTCTCCAGTCCTCATTTCCTGGGTGGTTAATATCCTCTCCATGCCAGTCACTGAAACAAGAGACAGATGTTCCTCATTTGGCCTTGATTCACTTACGTGCCGCTCGTCCTCTGACTCTGTCTCCCGTCACAGACTTTGCTAACCACGCCCCCCTCCCTACAATGTGAATGTAAAATGGGTTGTAATTGAACATGGAATATATTCATGAAATTTGATGACATTTGAAAACTGATGCTGTTTCCTCAGCTGGAGACGGAGCTCGACTTCATCACACAGCTGGATGGGCTGGCCGACAGCAGCTCCGACACAGAGGAGGATGAGGAGGAGGATGAAGAGCTGGGGCTCGTTGGAGAGAAGGAGTTTCTGGGAATGATCAATGGCAATGAGGATGAGGAGGAGTTGGAAGAGGAAGAGGTAATGAGAGTGCTTATAGCAAACAGATGGCCATCCGGTGTCTGTCAGAGACTTGGGTTCGTTTGGTCAGAAATATACTCTAGTTCCAGTTCAGTCAAAGCTTTAGATTGATTTGGTTTGTTTGAAGATTTCTAATGTTATGCACTTTAAATCAGACGCTGATCAGAAACTGAACCCGACGCTGCGTTGTTGATCATGTGATGTGACTGCATGTGTGTAAAGTGTGTGTCAGAGCTGCGACTGAGACAGTGGGCCGTGGACACACTCATGGTCTAATATCATATCATTACCTGACAGGATACACTATAGACCGCTTACTGGACCACAGAATGAGCTTGTTTTCCTTCTGACTCTGTGGATCCTGAATAAATGAGCTTGTTTTCCCTCAGGATCCGCTGAACTCTGGGGATGATGTGAGTGATCAGGATATCCCAGAGATATTTGACACTGAGAATGTCATCGTCTGCCAGTATGACAAGGTAAAACTATGAAATAACACCTTATTTCCGTACGAGTCTTTAGAAGGACTCTTTACTGTCACTTTATTTCCGCCAGTAAATATGTCAAACGAACTCAAATGTGTGTGTGATGCGAGAGAGGAAATGAGGTCTGTTCTGGGGCAAAACTGCCATGTTTTCAAAGCCAACTCCTCATGACAGCCTTAGATACAGTGCCTTGCGAAAGTATTCGGCCCCCTTGAACTTTGCAACCTTTTGCCACATTTCAGGCTTCAAACATAAAGATATGAAACAAATTTTTTGTGAAGAATCAACAACAAGTGGGACACAATCATGAAGTGGAGCGACATTTATTGGATATTTCAAACTTTTTTAAACAAATCAAAAACTGAAAATTGGGCGTGCAAAATTATTCGGCCCCCTTAAGTTAACCCTTTGTAGTGCCACCTTTTGCTGCGATTACAGCTGTGAGTCTCTTGGGGTTTGTCTCTATCAGTTAAACTCATCGAGAGACTGAAATGTTTGCCCATTCCTCCTGCAGAACAGCTGGAGCTCAGTGAGGTTGGATGGAGAGCGTTTGTGAACAGCAGTTTTCAGCTCTTTCCACAGATTCTCGATTGGATTCAGGTCTGGACTTTGGCTTGGCCATTCTAACACCTGGATATGGTTATTTTTGAGCCATTCCACTGTAGATTGTGCTTTATGTTTTGGATCATTGTCTTGTTGGAAGACAAATCTCCGTCCCAGTCTCAGGTCTTTTGCAGACTCCATCAGGTCTTCTTCCAGAATGGTCCTGTATTTGGCTCCATCCATCTTCCCATCAATGTTAACCATCTTCCCTGTCCCTGCTGAAGAAATGCAGCCCCACACCATGATGCTGCCGCCACCATGTCTGACAGTGGGGATGGTGTGTGTTCAGGGTGATGAGCTGTGGTGCTTTTACGCCAAACATTACGTTTTGCATTGTTGCCAAAAAAGTTCAATTTTGGTTTCATCTGAGCAGAGCACCTTCTTCCACATGTTTGGTGTGTCTCCCAGGGGGCTTGTGGCAAACTTTAAACAACACTTTTTTCTTCTTGCCACTCTTCCAGAAAGGCCAGATGTGTGCAGTACCCGACTGATTGTTGTCCTTTGGACAGAGTCTCCCACCTCAGCTGTAGATCTCTGCAGTTTCTCCAGAGTGATCATGGGCCTCTTGGCTGATCTCTGATCAGTCTTCTCCTTGTATGAGCTGAACGTTTAGAGGGACGGCCAGGTCTTGGTAGATTTGCAGTGGTCTGATTCTCCTTCCATTTCAATTTTACAGCTTGCACAGTGCTCCTTGGGATGTTTAAAGCTTGGGAAATATTTTGGTATCCAAATCCGGCTTTAAACTTCTCCACAACAGGATTTTGGACCTGCCTGGTGTGTTCCTTGTTCTTCATGATGCTCTCTGCGCTTTAAACGGACCTCTGAAACGATCACAGTGCGGGTGGATTTATACGGAGACTTGATCACACACAGGTGGATTCTCTTTATCATCATTATTCATTTAGGTCAACACTGGATCATTCAGAGATCCTCACTGAACTTCTGGAGAGAGTTTGCTGCACTGAAAGTAAAGGGGCCGAATAATTTTGCACACCCAATTTTTCAGTTTTTTATTTGTCAAAACAGTTTGAAATATCCAATAAATGTCGTTCCACTTCATGATTGTGTCCCACTTGTTGTTGTTTCTCCACAAAAAATTACAGTTTCATATCTTTATGTTTGAAGCCGGAATTGTGGCAAAAGTTTGCAAAGTTCAAGGGGGCCGAATATTTTCGCAAGGCACTGTATAATAAATGTGTTGTGTTGAACAGATTCACCGCAGCAAGAACCGCTGGAAGTTTTACCTGAAGGATGGAGTGATGTGTTATGGAGGGAAAGATTATGTGTTCTCCAAGGCTGTGGGAGAGGCGGAGTGGTGACGACAAAAGCATTCAGAGGGTTTATTATAATAACTATCATTTACATCATCTTCACATTGGGTTTGTTTGTGACAGGATTCAGAAATTAATACTGGTGCTTAAAGAATTAAAAAAGTTTCAGATAGAATAACTTTTTTAATACATTTCTATCTGACAAGGTAAATGTGATGTAGTTTTCATTCTATAAGATTTCCTCTATTCTGTTATTTTTGAAGCAATGGTTTTGTTTGGTTATTAACATTAAAGGCTGTTTTCTGTTCCGCTGACGGACAGTGACGGCCGAGAGCAAATATGGTGAATTATATTGACCTGGACAGAATTATATTGATTGATTATATTGAGTTCAGTTACTGTATAGATATAATATGCTGTGTCTGATTAATTATCATACAGTGGAGCTGCACTGATGGTTTAGATGAATACTCTAACCTCGCACAGCTGTTGTTTTGGAGGTGTTGACCATGCATGTTTTCGTTACAAAAAAAATAAAATTAAGCAATAATGTCTTTTGTCTCTTTCTTTCCGTCTCCCAGCGAAGCCCCTCGAAAGCATTCGCAGAAGAACTGTGGCAGTCCTGCAGAAAGATATCAGTCGTATAGAAGTGGCGAAATACATTTACATTTATTCATTTAGCAAACACTTATCCAAAGTGAGAACCTAGTGACTCTGAGCGAATCCCTGATGAATTCTAGGACATCCCTAATAATCAAATATATACATTCATGCACGATAATCATGTAGTGGGTTCTGATTGAGGCTTAAGCAACATTAAATCTAAATTGTGATCATTTCATAAGCTTCACAGAATGGCAGAAAGGTCCCAAATGCGTTAGACCTTCGCCCTTGGCAGAACTGGGAGAACTTCCTCCGGTGAGGAGTTGACGCTCTGTTCATATGGATGCCATATTCTGACATCTGTTTCTCCAGCAAAGGTATGAGCGTACACAGCAGCTCTTCTGCTTCATCCTGAGCCTCGTATAAGCATCAGTGCCATGCCATTGAACAGAAGAGAGGCTCTTGGGAGCGTAAATTTCACATACTTCTGATTTTCTGGCAAAAAGTTGTTAGTAGTGGTTTAAACATAAGCAATAAGAAAACTTGGCCCCATTTAAACTGCATGGTTCAAGTGAACCAATTCCGAATTTTTCCTCTCGCGGCACAGATCGGATATGACATGAACGTGTAAGAAGGTAAAAAAATGCATAGATTTCCTATATATTTTTTAGATTGGATTTAGCCCTCACTCATATGTGGTAATAAATCCGATATGATTTAGATATGTGCATTAGCGTCTGCCATGTTAGCGGTCCGATCAGATATTCTCCAGTAAATGCGAGTCGGACGTCATTGAGAAAGAGACGGAGTCGAATGAGGACATGGAACTGCGATCAAGGGCTCTCCTATTTTCCTCTGCCTTGCAGGAGAAATGTTTTGCTGACCTTTTAAAGATGTGTGGAAAAGTGGTGATTACACCTGATTTCACAACTCTGACTTCAGATCTTGAACCTCCAATACAATAAATTGTTTGCAGTCAGAGAGATAAGACTTGACCCAGTTTAAAGCAATCTCAGAAAAACCAAAAACATGCTCAAGACGTGAGAGTAAAATACAGTGATCAATGGTATCGAATGCCGCACTGAGATCAAGGAGAATCACTATAGATATATAACCAGAATCTGAGGCAATTAACAAATCAATTAAAGCCTTTACCAGTGCTGTTTCAGAAACTGTGCAACTTACAGAAGCCAGACTGAAGGGGCTCAAATAGTCTGTTAACAGTCAGGTGAGCTCTTAATGAGAAACTTGTTCTCTTATTACGGTTCTCAAAATCAGCGTTATTTGTCTTAGGTACTGGGGTAACAGCAGCAATTTTAAGTGCAGCTGGTTCCACACCAGTACTCAGAAAGCCATTGACTATTGAATGTATTGCAGAACTTCAGCACCGCCTCAATATTGAGCAGAAATTACATCTGTTAACGGGACGGAGAGTAACGGGACTGAGAGTATCGGGACTGAGAGTAACGGGACTGAGAGTGTCGGGACTGAGAGTGTCGGGACTGAGAGTGTCGGGACTGAGAGTATCGGGACTGAGAGTATCGGGACTGAGAGTATCGGGACTGAGAGTAACGGGACTGAGAGTGACGGGACTGAGAGTGTCGGGACTGAGAGTAACGGGACTGAGAGTGACGGGACTGAGAGTGTCGGGACTGAGAGTAACGGGACTGAGAGTAACGGGACTGAGAGTGACGGGACTGAGAGTAACGGGACTGAGAGTGACGGGACTGAGAGTAACGGGACTGAGAGTAACGGGACTGAGAGTAACGGGACTGAGAGTGTCGGGACTGAGAGTAACGGGGCTGAGAGTAACGGGACTGAGAGTAACGGGACTGAGAGTGACGGGACTGAGAGTGTCGGGACTGAGAGTGTCGTGACTGAGAGTGACGGGACTGAGAGTGACGGGACTGAGAGTGACGGGACTGAGAGTGACGGGACTGAGAGTGACGGGACTGAGAGTGACGGGACTGAGAGTGACGGGACTGAGAGTGTCGGGACTGAGAGTAACGGGACTGAGAGTATGGGGACTGAGAGTGACGGGACTGAGAGTGTCGGGACTGAGAGTAACGGGACTGAGAGTGACGGGACTGAGAGTGTCGGGACTGAGAGTAACGGGACTGAGAGTGACGGGACTGAGAGTGTCGGGACTGAGAGTGACGGGACTGAGAGTAACGGGACTGAGAGTGACGGGACTGAGAGTGTCGGGACTGAGAGTGACGGGACTGAGAGTGACGGGACTGAGAGTAACGGGACTGAGAGTGTCGGGACTGAGAGTGTCGGGACTGAGAGTAACGGGACTGAGAGTGACGGGACTGAGAGTGACGGGACTGAGAGTGTCGGGACTGAGAGTGTCGGGACTGAGAGTGACGGGACTGAGAGTGACGGGACTGAGAGTGACGGGACTGAGAGTGACGGGACTGAGAGTGTCGGGACTGAGAGTGACGGGACTGAGAGTAACGGGACTGAGAGTGACGGGACTGAGAGTGACGGGACTGAGAGTGTCGGGACTGAGAGTGACGGGACTGAGAGTGACGGGACTGAGAGTGACGGGACTGAGAGTGACGGGACTGAGAGTGTCGGGACTGAGAGTGTCGGGACTGAGAGTAATAGGACTGAGAGTATCGGGACTGAGAGTGACGGGACTGAGAGTGACGGGACTGAGAGTATGGGGACTGAGAGTGACGGGACTGAGAGTGACGGGACTGAGAGTGTCGGGACTGAGAGTGACGGGACTGAGAGTGACGGGACTGAGAGTGACGGGACTGAGAGTGACGGGACTGAGAGTGACGGGACTGAGAGTATGGGGACTGAGAGTAACGGGACTGAGAGTAACGGGACTGAGAGTGACGGGACTGAGAGTGACGGGACTGAGAGTATCGGGACTGAGAGTGTCGGGACTGAGAGTAACAGGACTGAGAGTATCGGGACTGAGAGTAACGGGACTGAGAGTATCGGGACTGAGAGTATCGGGACTGAGAGTATGGGGACTGAGAGTATGGGGACTGAGAGTAACGGGACTGAGAGTATGGGGACTGAGAGTAACGGGACTGAGAGTATCGGGACTGAGAGTAACGGGACTGAGAGTATCGGGACTGAGAGTATCGGGACTGAGAGTATCGGGACTGAGAGTATCGGGACTGAGAGTATGGGGACTGAGAGTATGGGGACTGAGAGTATCGGGACTGAGAGTATGGGGACTGAGAGTATGGGGACTGAGAGTATGGGGACTGAGAGTATCGGGACTGAGAGTGTCGGGACTGAGAGTGTCGGGACTGAGAGTGTCGGGACTGAGAGTAACGGGACTGAGAGTAACGGGACTGAGAGTAACGGGACTGAGAGTAACGGGACTGAGAGTATGGGGACTGAGAGTAACGGGACTGAGAGTAACGGGACTGAGAGTAACGGGACTGAGAGTATCGGGACTGAGAGTATCGGGACTGAGAGTAACGGGACTGAGAGTATCGGGACTGAGAGTATCGGGACTGAGAGTATGGGGACTGAGAGTAACGGGACTGAGAGTAACGGGACTGAGAGTATCGGGACTGAGAGTAACGGGACTGAGAGTGACGGGACTGAGAGTATCGGGACTGAGAGTAACGGGACTGAGAGTAACGGGACTGAGAGTGACGGGACTGAGAGTAACGGGACTGAGAGTGACGGGACTGAGAGTGTCGGGACTGAGAGTAACGGGACTGAGAGTGTCGGGACTGAGAGTAACGGGACTGAGAGTGTCGGGACTGAGAGTAACGGGACTGAGAGTGACGGGACTGAGAGTGTCGGGACTGAGAGTAACGGGACTGAGAGTAACGGGACAGAGTAATTGAGTTATGCAAAAAAAGAGCAAAGTGCTGCTTGACTTACATGCTAACAGCACAAGGACACTGAGCTAACTGTAGTGACACGACTGTTTTATACAGTGCAAAAAATATTTCTGAAAGATTTTAATGATTCTATTTCATGATAAAGTTTAGGTTTAGATCCTGGGGACATTTTTATATCACATTAATGTTTCTGATCTGATCAGATCTAAACACTGCTACTGTTCCTCCTGAAGGCACAAATGCCAATAAGTTTCCAGTGTAATCATATCTGCAGGATTAGACATGTAGAGAGTTCTGGTCTTCGTGATAACCCTGTTGTGAAATCCCTGCTCATGTGCACTTTGATCTCATGTAAAAAATGCAGCTTTTGTGTTCTCAGTAGTTTTTATTAAGTAGTATTTTGTTAATGAATGTTTTAAATTATATATTTTAAATTGTACATAGTTTAATAGACAATTTGATCAATAATAAAATGTATTTTAGAGTTAATTTTCATGCATACTTAATTTATACATATAATGTCCAAGGGACAGAAATGGACATTTATTGCAGAACTTCAGCACCGCCTCAATATTCAGCAGAAATTACATTTGTTATTGAAAAATGTTTGATTTCTCCTGAAAGCTGAATATCTGAGTGTAAATATTTTAATATGAAAACATTAATCATCTGTTGGGCGTGTTCTGACACACACACACACACACACACACACACACACACACACACACACACCCACAGCAAACATTCTCGGCAGGTCAGATGATCTGAAGCGAGGCATTCCTCTGACAGACTCTTGTGTGTTCAGTCACATTAGAGCCGAATCTCAGTGTGTCATCATCTGCTGCCCTCGCCTAGTTTGTTTTTGTCATCAGTTGCATTTAATCTTTGGAAATTTCACCACATCTTCATGACTGTGATTTGAGAGCTCAATCCGTTTATTTTAATAGGTTTTAAACATCTGTGTTCATTATAATCCAAACACTCACATCTGCTTTTCACCATTGTTGGTGTAACTAGCGTCTAAGTAATTAGTTACTGTAATTTATTTACTTTTCCCTCAAAAAAGTAAAATAAGGGATTACTATTGTTTTCTGTGTAAGGTTATAACAGTAACTCCTGATGTAACTGAAGTAAATACATTATATTTAATACAATAGTGGAATTTGTATCTTAATTTATCAAAACTTTAAAATACATGTTTTATGTGTCCTTCTCAGATTTATAATACTCTGGTCAGTTAATAATAGCCATTTATGTTGTTTTATATGTATATGAATCACTTAGCTCGAGGTTGATATAGGATTTAGAAAGTAATTCAAGTAATTCAAAGTAAAATACTTTTTGGAGAGAGCAATTTATAAAGTAACACATTACACTATTGAAGATGTAATTAGTAACTAATTAATCCCTTTTTAGTAACTTAGTAATTTATCCAACACAGTATTGTTTCAGATGTCCAGTACCATAACCACCACCATGACCCCTGACCCCTGACCCCTAATGAATAATGACTGTAACGTCACGCCAGTGTTCATTCATTGAGCACAACATTTATTAATGTTTGGATTGCCCAAATTACAGCTTTAGTGGCTCGAGCTCCTCCTGGGAGCCAGGACTGTGTCCAGTTATATTCCTCTACATGTCTCGCGCTGGAAAAGCACATTCAGCTTTCAGACACACGAGAGGAATGGTTTTCACCAGCACTTCTCAGTGGTCTTTAAAAATGACATTTAATTAGTAATTTCCTAATAGTTTGTTATAAATCAACATCTCAGGAAAATGTTTTAATCAAATGATGACCTTCTGTTTCAGAACGGGGCACTGAGGTCACACATGTCCACCGTAGACTGAAAGCTAATCCGGTTAATGTTGATCAGGCACTCTGGAGACACAACCAGGGAATAGGGACATATATTACATATTTATATTCCTATGAAATGTGAGATGCTATAGGAATATTTAAGAGCTATAGGCTAAGCTATCAGCCAATAATTTAAACGCTATTTTAATAATATGCAGGACACTTTGGGAGTATTTGTAAATATTTGTAAATATTTATTTAAATCTGCAATCATACACATTAAAAAGCTTACTCTCATTCATATCTTTACTATCTTAGAACGTCAACAGCTAATCTGGGAGAAATTTGGTGAAATATGCCTTTATTGTAGGCGTGCAGTTGTCATTGGAGTAGTTTAAGCTTAACTTTGTTCAACATTATTACCCGTTTGAAATAATCCATAAAACAAAACGCGGTCTGAGGCGCTCACACTAATCATTTCTGTTCCACTCGCCTATATTGCTCGCCCGTCCCACGACAGGGTCTCATGAATATTCATATGAGCTCCACCAATTGGAGCCAAATGTTCCAGAACCGACTATATTAGGCTTGTTCGAGATCCATCGGCGCTGCGCAGACCGATCGGTGTATGGCATCAGAGTACCGCGAGAGAGATTCAAAAGCATAAGGAGAAGTTTGCCCTACAATCGTTATCGCGGTACTTTGATGCATGGGCGTCGGAAACATTGTGTGTGTGTGTGTGTGCACTGTAAAAAATATTTTAAAAAATAAGTTACCTGGTTGCCTTAATTTTTAGTTAATTAAAAATAAAAATTTGAGTTAATACAATGAACATTTTTGAGAATCGACAACCTTTATTAAAATATTGTTAAAAGATTGTATTTTTTTTAAGAAGCATATTGGGTAATTGTGTGTGTTTTATTTGTGATGACCCAGTGAATTGTGCTATTTTCATGATTTATCAAATTTTTTATGTGGTTCAGATATAATAGTATTTTAAGTTTCTATTTATTAAACCAATTTCCTTCATTGTATCAACTCACATTTTTCATTTCAATAAACTCAAAATTTTAAGGCAACCAGGTTATTTACTTTTTTAAGTTAAACCAACAATATTCTTTTACAGTGTAGGACAAGACCGGCCCACTTTTTACGACCAATGATACTGGACCCACTCACTTTATCGTCTCTAATTCAGCAGGTTACCTACCCCTAACCGAGTAACACTTATTATCTTAAACGCTTTATTTCCCCATTTCTAATATTTTCTACATTTTTATTGAAAATAAATGCCTTTCCAATCTGATATGTGATGGGGAAAGAGAGTAGAGCGAGTGTGGCAAAAGGCGGATTCGAACCTCAGATCGATCTCGAAGCTTGATGCCGTGTGTTAACTCTACACTGGAGCCGTGGTTAATAACTCAGAGATTTCTGTTATCTTGTCTGGTCCAGTCAATCGTTCAGTAAAAGGCACTTTTTTTAACTGGACCCGGAGCATAATAAACCTGTTCATTATCATTATCTGTGAAACTGTTGATTTCTGTGGCAGTTAAATTAATATAGTCTTTATTAGACTATTGGTATTGACTGGTTTGAGGTCTTTTTTTGGTATAGGCAAGGGACATGGCCTCAAACGCACCATAATGCAGGAAATCACATCTACGAAATACTTTTTTTCTGGAGGAGAACCCCCAGACCTCCCGCAAAAATATTGCCCCAGCTATAATATTTTTCACCAGCCGGTACTGGGACCCACACACTTTTCATTCGCTTTCGCCGCCCAGCTCTGATGTCATTTGCTGATCAGCCTGCGCAGCGCCAATGGCTCTCGAACAAGCCTATTGTAGCACCGTCCATGTGACGTAGCTGCTGAATATTCATGAGCCCCGCCCTTGGCTCGCCTGTAACCTGCCGATCTGACTGAGTTTCATGTTCTGCGAGTCTTCCTGCAACAGTAACGCGCAGTCACTCTCATCGCACTCACTGACGGACATCTCAGCACTTAAACAAGCTGTAAGACTTACTTCCTGTGTACTTTCACTTTGTGAGAAAAGCAAAGGGGATCGTCGAAATGATTTAAACCCTTTCGGTTTCATATAAACTATCTTTTAATTTCCAGTTAGCACCTTTAAATGTGTAAATGACCTACTGTTATTGTTGTAAGCGTGTGTGTTTACGATTGTGCTTTACTGACACAACACAGCGACTCTGTATCTGACAGCAGATAATGTGTAATGTGATCGAGGTTATGAAGTAAATATGAAACTCTTGTGATGAGATATGATGTACAGTAAATTTACATTAAGCTCTTGTGATGAGATATAATGTACAGTAAATTTACATTAAGCTCTTGTGTTCTCACAGAGTCAGGATGGTGAACTGCTGTGGGCTCGTGTCGGAGAATAATAAGCCAGGTATAAACTCTCTCTCATACAGCTTTAACTGTTTGTGTATAATTCTTCTTAATCTAGCCTGCCGTGGTCCTCCTCAGCTCTAGTCAGAATATGAGTCTGATGCTCATTGGGCTGTGATTATGGGGCGTGTCTCAACCCAACCAGGAAATACCTCAATTGGACAGACCAACTACCAATCAGAGCAGCGAAGCGACGTCAACAGATCTCAACTGCACTGTGTTGCCACGTCCGCGTTTTTCCCCCGCGGGTTGTTTTCTATGTCCGCGGGTTGAAGCGACTATTATGTGATATATAGACCCATGAGTGCGAATTATAGCAGCAACCTTGCCAAAATTACACATAGGGCTAGTAGTTGGTGGGTTTTGTTTTAAAAACTTGGCAACCCTGTCTGCACGTGCGCTGAAATAAACGATCTTTGCCGGTGTTGTAAAAAAATAAAATAATTTAATGATACACAGAGCACTGACCCAACATGATCACCATTACTGAGAGAAATAGTGAAGGTGATGCAGATACAAACAAGCTATCCGTTTAGGATTAGAACAAATATAACCCAAGCCCCTTTGATGACGAGATGATTACGCTACTGTTGTACGATCAGTTTCTGTTCGGGGATAATTACTCCTCTATGGCGCGAGGCCAGACCGAACTGCCAGACCTAAACATTTTGTGGGCGGGGCTGAGTTCGGCTGGCATCCAGGCTACATTTCCCCCCTAATCCTATTAAATATATGCTATGCTATGCTTCAGCTTTCAGCTTATATTCTTAAATTTGATCTATAAATTAAATTAGAATAAGATGTTATAGGGATAATACCAATCAAATTAACTAATTTATACTAAAAAATTACAACTGAATTAAAAAAAATAATGAGATAAATGTTAAAATATCTTTGAATACACAAGTAAGAAATGTTGGAAAGAATGTTTAAACATGACACTAAACTGCCAGTAGGCGGCAGGTGACTCTTAATGAGAGAGTCGTTGAGTCGATTCGTTCAAACGGCTGATTTATTCAACAATAGTGTCTAAAGTCCTGGGAAAGAGAGACTCAATAGTTTCTGTTTGCAACATTGAGTTCCTCTTGGCTATCTGAAATGCTGAGGAGATGGAACTGATGAGGAAGATTATCAATCTTTAGTCGCAGTGGTGATAGTCCTGCCATATTTGAAGCGAGGGGACGGCTTTGCTAAATTTGCAGCCTTAGCTAAATTAAGTCTATATGATACACGGTAATGATCTGAGATGTCATCGCTCTGCTGCAGAATTTCAAGGGTATCAACATTTATTCCATGTGCCATTATTAGATAGGGGCGTGACGAGACACTTATCCCTCGAGACGAGACACGAGATTGGGTTCACGAGAACGAGACGAGATGAGATTTTTATACTATTTTTAAAATGTCCTCAATAATTAAATGTATGAAGGGAAAAAGTATTTTATTCAACTAAAAAAATTCACAAAATGCAAAACTGTTGGTGCATTTTGAAATCAACTTGTAATGCATGTAATTTACTACTATTTTAATGAATTATTTGCAGTAAAAGAACAACATGCAAACTGCAAAATGTTTTGCCACAAACTCAACCAATTGTTTTCTCCCCTGTATCAATCAATCAATCAATCAATCAATCAATCAATCAATCAAACAAACTTTTATTCAGGACACGCACAGTCCAAAAACATGTAAAACTATTCCAATAATACCACACACACACACACACACACACACACACACACACACACACACACACACACACACACACACACACACACACACACACACTGCCCCTAAACCTACCCATCACAGGAAACATTCTGCATTTTTACTTTCTCAAAAAAACATCATTTAGTGTTTTTAAGGCCGTTTGAGTTATGAGGACATTTGATATGTCCTCATAAACCACCTTTATAGTGTAATACCAGTGTAATACCCATGTAGTTATACAAATTTGTGTCCTCATAAACCACATAAACAGGCACACACACACACACACACACACACACACACACACACACACACACACACACACACACACAAACAAAAAAAAAAAAACACAATATCACACGTTTACATACAAGCTAAACCGCCAGTGGATCCACATACTGGAGAAGAATCTGACTGAACATGTGTTGGGTTCGTTAATGCTCAGATTATTCTATTTGCTGAGTCAGTCAGTCTACACAGTCTTCTGTCGTAGTTAATCCTCATTGCCTCCAATGAATCATGTGCTTCAGCTGTGCAGATGCAGTGATCTAACCATGAAGTTGTGTGCCATGCCTCACTGATGTAAGTGAAGCTATTAACAGGAAAAAGCACTTTACTGGAGAGAATCAAACCATTATCAGAGCAAAACTGAAATAAATGATTGCTAAATAAAGAGCTACTATCAGAAACATCTGCATTCATGTCACCCACAATAAAAAACATGTGGAAGCATTATCCTGAATAAAGGACATAACACAAGCCAGCCTATCGAGATATTCATCTTCATTTTGAGAACACTCGTAAGGTGTATAAACGTTCAAAATGATGAACTTTTTACCACCACAGCTGAACTCAATTCCTATAGCCCAGTCAACATCCAATCTGACCACTTTCACTAACTGATCAAACTTTTTGTGCCATAATACAGCAACACCACCAGATATTCTGCCACGAACTATTTCGGTCCTCAAGTCAGTGGTTGATTCACCTGCCCCATAGAAGTCTTTATGAAGAGAGTTCAGTCTTTCCAAATCTTGCTTAGGTAGAAAAGTCTCTTGAACACACAGTACATCATAGGTCTCCAACAGTTTATCCACCACAAAGCGACATGATTTATCTGCAGTAGTATGCCCAACACGCAATCCCCGAGCATTAAATGACACAATATTAATATTCATTTATGTGAGTGTATCACAGGTACCCATATGGCAGCTACGCTCCTGTCGGGCTGCAGATGTAATGTCAGACATTAGATTAGATTAGATTAGAAGCTTTATTGTCATTGCAATGCAACTAAATTATAATGCCCATCTGATCACTGAAAACACACACACAAATAGCAAAAAAACAAAGAAGACCATAAACATTTTAAGTTAAATAAATAACATTAAATGAAAAATCATCTATCATCTAAAAATCACCTGGTGGGTAGTTTGCTTTACTTTTTATAATACTTTCACCCAAACTGAATAATTAAAACAAGTTTAAATGGGTAAATCTTCTACACATGATTTTTATTCTTCGTTTTCTTTTTCTGCATTTTGAGCGCTTTTGTGGTATTATATTTATTTTGTCCATCAAAAGTGTGCTTTCGCTTTACACCGTGACTGCAGCTGCAGACCGAGAGCCTTTACCTGTCTGAGTATTAAATACTAAACTAAACGAAAGTTTGTTACATTTTCTGGCTAGTTTACTTTATTTTTTATAATCATAGCCATACTTTCACCCAAACTGAATAATCAAAACAAGTTTAAATTGCTAAAATCTTCCACAGATATTTTTTATTCTTCGTTTTCTTCTCTGACATACTCCAGTTATTGTTTAAATACACTACACGTGCTTCCTGTGTGCATTTTAGGCACTTTTTGTGTGAAATCACATTTATTTTGTCCTTTAAAAGTGTGCTTTCACTTTAATTGAGCGTCAGAAACGTCAGCAGCGCAGCAAAAATAGGCTCGCAGCCGAAACCCCCGCTTCCCTGCTGCTCACGCGACGCTCCTGCTCGACGCTCACGTGCTGCTCCTGCTCCCGGTGTGAATGCACTCATTGATTAACATGGGCGCCGAAAAAAATACGCGCTGCTCACGCGCCGCTCACGTTTGCGGTGTAAAACGGCCGTAATGGTCTTTTTGGGAAGGCCAGTGAGAAGGCCATTACAATAGTCCACCCTACTGGTGATGAAAGCATGAACGAGTTCCTCTAAGTCTTGCCTGGAGGCAAAACATCTAATCCTTGCAATATTTTTCAGATGATAGTATGCTGATTTAGTTATTGCTTTGACATGACTACTGATACTCAGGTCTGACTCCAAAATCACTCCAAGATTCCTGACTTGATTTTTTGTTATCAGGCCTTTAGCCTCAAGATATGCGTTCACCTTGAGAATTTCATCTTTGTTTCCAAATGTAGTGATTTCAGTTTTGTCTTTGTTTAACTGAAGATAGTTTCGGCACATCCAGTTGTTAACTTCATCAATGCATTTGCACAGGGAGTCAATGGGGCTGTAGTCATTAGGTGACAGTGCTAAGTAGAGCTGGGTGTCGTCAGCATAGCTGTGGTAAGCAATATTGTTCTTTTTCATTATTTGGCTCAGTGGCAGCATATACAGGTTAAACAGGAGTGGTGCTAGAATTGACCCTTGTGGGACTCCGCATGTCATGGACGTCCACTCAGACTTATGGTCTCCTATACTCACATTATAACCTCTCCCTTCTAAGACCTGAACCATCTGAGGACCATCCCAGAAAGCCCAACCCAGTTTTCCAGCCGGTCTAGAAGTATGTTGTGGTCAACAGTATCAAATGCAGCACTGAGGTCCAGTTGTACCAGAATTGATGTTTTGCCTGTATCAGTATTTAAGTGAATATCATTTATAATCTTTATGCGCGCTGTCTCTGTACTGTGATGCGGTCGGAAACCAGATTGAAAATTGTCAAAATATCCATTCAAGCTTAAGAATTTGTTCAGCTGATTGAAAACAACTTTTTCAATGATCTTGCCTATGAAGGGGAGATTTGAGATTGGTCTGTAGTTGCTCAGTATGGAGTTATCCAGATTTCTCCTTTTCAGAAGAGGCTTAACTATTGCAGTTTTAAGGGCGGTTGGAAAAGTCCCATAGAGAAGTGAGGAGTTCACCACTTCTAGGAGATCTGCTTCCAAACAGTTATGTTAGCTAACCTATTTAAGGGCTAATGGCAAAGCTTTCTTGAAAGCTGTCTTGATTGTCAACCCATTTGAGTAAAGGTGCAAAGGTTTCTGTAAAAAATAAATAAAAGTAGTGCAGTATTGCATGCACCTAATTACACCTTTACTACCAAATTTGCATTTGACTTTTAATTTATAAATTACAGGGTTCAACGCTGAATATTTTTTCTATTGGCTCTGTGTTTTGATGTTTTAAATATGTTTAAAATATATTTATAACATATTTATATCATTGATGTTTTGATGTTTTATATTCCTTTAAAATGTTAAATATAGATTTTATAAGTTATTTAAAATCAAAAAGAAACTTTGAATGTGACATTAAAACTGCAGTAGGTGGCAGCAAGTCACTGTTAATGAGTGAGTCAGTGAGATTCAACTGATTCATTTAAACGAATGATTCATTCAAGAAAGAAGCATTTGACTGCGTTAAAGATACACTGTGTGATATTTTTCCCCATCTAGCGGTGAAAAGGTATATGTGTCAACGGTACAGAGACTGCAGGAGACAAAGATGTTAGTTAGCAGAGTTTATTGAGCACCAGAGAGTATAACAGGGTGAAGTGCAAGGGAGCAGGTGAGAGGGAAGTCTTTGTGTAGGAATGGGAAACGCTGGAGAGTTCGCTGGAGAGTTCGTTGGAGAGTTCGTTGGAGACTTCATTGCAGAGTTCGCTGGACACACACACACTGGACTAGAAACACAGGGAGACTTGACAAGAGATGTTGGAGATCAATAGATATCTTCGCAGGAGTCCTGAGGTAAAACAGAGAGTGTTAGTACCTTCTCTTAGACGAGACCGGACAGTGACTGATAGTGTGTGTGTGTGTCTTTTGTGCTGGTGGTCATTGGGGTGATCATGAGTAGCAGGTGTGTGTGATCAGAACTCAGGAGAGGGTGTGCGCTGTGAGTGGGTGGCGTTGCAGCCTGGCATATAAGGCGCAATAATTTCGATCTTTCATGTATTCATACTCTTGTGTAATCGACGCCCCATCCTAAATAAATCTGTCTCTTCCGTGATACCCTGAAAATTTTGAATATTCCAATCTAATATGATTTCCGAACTGTAAGGTTGCCAGAATAATAATCCTCCACGGTGTGTTAATAGGCCAGAGGAGAACTGGCACCCCGACTGAGTCTGGTTTCTCCCAAGGTTTATTTTTCTCCATCACGCCCCGATGGAGTTTTGGTTCCTTGCCACTGTCGCCTTTGGCTTGGCTTGCTCAGTTGGGGACACTAAAAAATATGATTAAAGTTATTCAACTTATTATACAAATTAAAATGTATGAATGAGGTCTTATTTAATTCTATAAACTATAATACTGATCTGCCAACATTGTCTCTCTATGATAAATTAAAATAAGCTGATAACATCACTGTTTTCTCCAGTACGACTGTACAGCCAAATCTAATTTTGTCGCAATATTACCCTGTTTGACACTGTGAAGCTGCTTTGACACAATCGTGATTGTAAAAGCGCTATATAAATAAAGTTGATTGATTGATTGATTGCTTCCTTGATGTAGTTCTCCATGGCCTTCTCCTCCGGTAGGGAAAGGGGATAAATCTTTCCCCTGTGCACTGGCTCACCCGGAAGCAGGTTGATGACGCAGTCCCACACACCCAGTTTGGCCATGGGACTGGCGATCAGGGGTACTGAGGAAGGTGTGCTGGTGGATGCAGAAGTGGGCGCCAGTGGAGGTGTGGGTAGCGAGCGGCGCACGGCATCCAACAGCTCCTGGAAGGGATCCGGGGAACTCATCTGGTGCTCACGGTGTTGGTCCGGTCTTCTGTCCACGGTACAGAGACGGCAGGAGACAGATGTTAGTTAGCAGAGTTTATTGAGCACTAGAGAGTATAACGGGGTAAAGTGCAGGGGAGCAGGTGAGAGGGAAGTCTTTGTGTAGGAATGGGAAACGCTGGAGAGTTCGCTGGAGAGATCGCTGGAGAGAATCACCGGAGAGTTCGCTGGAGAGTTCGCTGGAGAGTTCGCTGGAGAGTTCGTTGGAGAGTTCGTTGGAGAGTTCGCTTGAGAGTTCGCTGGAGACTTCGCTGGAGAGTTCGCTGGAGAGTTCGCTGGAGAGTTCGCTGGAGAGTTCGCTAGACACACACACACTGGACTAGAAACACAGGGAGACTTGACGTTGGAGATCAATAGATATCTTCGCAGGAGTCCTGAGGTAAAACAGAGAGCGTTAGTACCTTCTCTTAGACGAGACCGGACAGTGACTGATAATGTGTGTGTGTCTTTTTTGCTGGTGGTGATTGGGGTGATCATGAGTAGCAGGTGTGCGTGATCAGAACTCAGGAGAGGGTTTGCGCTGTGAGTGGGTGGCGTTGGAGCCTGGCGTGTCTGTGACAATATGACCATCCAGTGAATATTTGTTTCTGTTCCTCTCAATTCTGATTTCGTTTTAACTCCTACGGTGGCCGATTTAGTCCAAGATTAACATGGCTTCCAGTTCGACCTCGTCCATGAGTGCACTCGAGTGTTAAAACACGAAAGGCAAAGCTTGAATTTACGGGTATGTTCCTCTTTGGCTGCTGTACTTTCAAGATGGAGTGGCAACATGGCGACCGCAATTCGAACCCCTCACCCGTATGTGTTTTCAATGGCAAATAATAAACTTACGAGAATACTTTATTACTTGAAAGAAGTAAATATACATTAATGAGCACATTTTTTTTTTAACTAAGAATAAACAAAAAAAGTTACACAGTGTAGCTTTAATAAGTGGGTCATTGAGATCTGGTCCTTTCACCATTGCGTGTTGCTCAAAGTCATTGCGTGTGCTGTGATCTTTGTTTGTAACTAATTTTGTTGGCAAAATAGAGCAAAAACAGGCAATATGGTGTCTAAAAAGTAAGTATCTTAATATTATCTTCTTGTTTATTGAATTGTTGTATAACATGAATATCATTTGTAATTATACTGATAATTGGAGAAAACGACACTATTTGTGTGATACTGGTTAACTTTATTAAATTATAAATATAAAACTCAAACAGGGATTTTGCCCATTATTTTGAATTTTGGGGGTATTCTAAATGCATTTTAATAGAAATCCCGCAGTAAAAGCATGCACACTAATATGCACGCGCAGTTATCATGCTAGAAAAGCCTAACGTTATATTGCAGAGTGTATGCATGCTTTCAGTAATTGTGTTTCTGTTTGGCTTTTGTAAGTTTTGTTCATGCTGGCCAGGGGCTGTACTCTCCTTATTGTCGAACCCTGAATTTCCTCACGTGGGCCGGTCAAGGATAGCCAGAGGGCCGGATGTGGCCCGCGGGCCGTACAATGCCCAAGTCTGGTTGTAACCAACTGCTCTGAGACAGAAGGTTGAAGATCCAAACGCAGTATTTATTAAAGGGTAATTCAAAGTCGTAGTCCATAAAACAGGCAAAAGGTCATACACAGGTAGGCAGTTCAATTAGGCAAACAAAACAAGGGACAGAGGCAAAAGGGTAATCCGAGACAGGCAAGAAATCCAAAGAACCAAGAAACATGAAACCATAGAAACGCTCAGAAATGCAGTTGACACTAAACAAGACTTCGCAATGAATGACAGAGATAACCAGGCTTATATAGGCAGAGGTAATGAGGTGATGAGACACAGGTGTAAACATTGCGTGCTAATGAGTCTGTGGAAAGGATTATGGGTAATGTAGTTTGTGATAGAGTGACAGCCCGGGGTGGAGTGTCCTCTTGTGGTAATCACGGGCACTCACACTGGTGCATTGTGACACTGGTTTATTGTGTGGGCTGTAACTGTTATATAGCTCTGCGTACACCTAGAATCCAACCGTCGGCAGTAATAGCGATGCTTTCTGCCTCTTTAAGCATCTGTACAACATCGGCCTTGGACTCGTTGTATAGCTTTGGGACCACCGTGCAAGAAAAATGCGTGTGTGACAGAACAGTGTGTGTGTGTGTTTCTCAGTTCCACTGAAAAGTGTGTTAAGGTGTGTGTTTCTGCAGATCTTCTGGTGTGTGTGTGTGTGTTTCCCTCAGTTCCTCTGAAGAGTGTGTTGATGTGTGTGTTTATGCAGATCTTCTGATATGTGTGTGTATGTGTGTGTGTGTGTGTGTGTGTGTGTGTGTGTGTGTTTCCCTCAGTTCCTCTGAAGAGTGTGTTGATGTGTGTGTTTATGCAGATCTTCTGGTGTGTGTGTGTGTGTGTGTTTCCCTCAGTTCCTCTGAAGAGTGTGTTGAGGTGTGTGTTTATGCAGATCTTCTGATATGTGTGTGTATGTGTGTGTGTGTGTGTTTCCCTCAGTTCCTCTGAAGAGTGTGTTGAGGTGTGTGTTTCTGCAGATCTTCTGATGTGTGTGTGTGTGTGTGTGTTTCCCTCAGTTCCTCTGAAGAGTGTGTTGAGGTGTGTGTTTCTGCAGATCTTCTGATGTGTGTGTGTGTGTTTCCCTCAGTTCCTCTGAAGAGCGTGTTGAGGTGTGTGTTTCTGCAGATCTTCTGATGTGTGTGTGTGTGTGTTTCCCTCAGTTCCTCTGAAGAGTGTGTTGAGGTGTGTGTTTCTGCAGATCTTCTGATGTGTGTGTGTGTGTGTTTCCCTCAGTTCCTCTGAAGAGTGTGTTGAGGTGTGTGTTTCTGCAGATCTTCTGTGTGTGTGTGTGTTTCCCTCAGTTCCTCTGAAGAGTGTGTTGAGGTGTGTGTTTCTGCAGATCTTCTGATGTGTGTGTGCGTGTGTGTGTTTCCCTCAGTTCCTCTGAAGAGCATCTCAGTGCAGCTGCAGGTTCGGGATCATGTGACCTCTGTCAGCTCCAGTCTGCAGTATGTGAATGAGGAGGATCGTCCGCTGGAGGCCGTGTTCGTGTTCCCGCTGCCCTCCGACGCCGCCGTCTGCCACTTCAGTGCCAAGATCGGAGAGCAGGAGATTGTGGCGGAGCTGAAGGACAAACAGAGCGTGAGTGTTGTTTTCATCTGCGACAGGTCTTTGAGTCCACAAGTCTGTCCGTTTCATTGTTAAAATGTTCACACATTATACAACAGACATTTTAGTTAACTTTCTACAGCAACCTGTGTAATTTTGGGGAGATTATACTAATGCAGGCTTTTGCCATGACATTGTTTTGAAAACTTTCCATAGTGTCTCTCAGCCTTTGAATAAAATGTGCATTTTCTTATTTATGTTCCTTTTAAAGGGGACATTCCCCTTTTTACAAGATGTAAAATAAGTCTCTGATGTCCCCAGAGTGTGTGTGGGTTAAGTTTTAGCTCATAATATCCTACAGATCGTGTTTTATAGCCTGTTGAAATCGCCACTTCTTGGGGTGAGCAAAAGCACACCATTTTGTGTGAATCCCTTTAAATGCAAATCAGCTGGTGCTCCCGGCACCCTTTCAAGAATATGACACTGCACAAATTGTGAATAAAGACAGAATGCAATGGAAATTTCAAATTCAACATTTTATTCAGAATACTATGGAATGGATTGCATTTTATATAGCGCTTTTAACAGACCCTATGGCCATCCAAAGCGCTTTACATTTTGCCTCACATTCACCCATTCATACACCTACGGCGATGTCAGCCATGTAAGGCGCCATCCAGCTTGTCGGGAGCAGCTGGGGTTAGGTGTCTTGCTCATGGACACCTCGACACTTGATCAGGTGGAACCGGGGATCGAACCACCAACCTTCCGGTTTGTAGACATTCTACATGAACCACTGAGCCACTGCCGCCCTACATACTACATACAGGTCCTTCTCAAAACATTAGCATATTGTGATAAAAGTTAATTATTTTCCATAATGTAATGATAAAATTTTTACTTTCATACATTTGAGATTCATTGCCGCCAACTGACATATTTAAGGTCTTTTATTGTTTTAATACTGATGATTAAGGCATACAGCTCATGAAAACCCAAAATTCCCATTTCAAACAATTAGCATATCATGAAAAGGTTCTCTAAACGAGCTATTAACCTAATCATCTGAATCAACTAATTAACCCTAGACACCTGCAAAAGATTCCTGAGGCTTTTAAAAACTCCCAGCCTGGTTCAGTACTCAAAACCGCAATCATGGGTAAGACTGCAGACCTGACTGCGGGCCAGAAGGCCATCATTGACACCCTCAAGCGAGAGGGGAAGACACGGAAAGACATTTCTGAACGAATAGGCTGCTCCCAGAGTGCTGTATCAAGGCACCTCAGTGGGAAGTCTGTGCGAAGGAAAAAGTGTGGCAAAAAACGCTGCACAATGAGAAGAGGTGAGCGGACCCTGAGGAAGATTGTGGAGAAGGACCAATTCCAGATCTTGGGGGACCTGCGGAAGCAGTGGACTGAGTCTGGAGTAGAAACATCCAGAGCCACCGTGCACAGGCGTGTGCAGGAAATGGGCTACAGGTGCCGCACTGGACTGTTGCTCAGCGGTCCAAAGGACTTTTTTCTGATGAAAGCAAATTTTGCATGTCATTGGGAAATCAAGGTGCTGGAGTCTGGAGGAAGACTGGGGAGAAGGAAATGCCCAAATGCCTGAAGTCCAGTGTCAAGTCCCCACAGTCAGTGATGGTCTGGGGTGCCATGTCAGCTGCTGGTGTTGGTCCACTGTGTTTTATCAAGGGCAGGGTCAATGCAGCTCGCTATCAGGAGATTTTGGAGCACTTCATGCTTCCATCTGCTGAAAAGCTTTATGGAGATGAAGATTTGGTTTTTCAGCATGACCTGGCACCTGCTCACAGTGCCAAAACCACCGGTAAATGGTTTACTGACCATGGTATTACTGTGCTCAATTGGCCTGCCAACTCTCCTGAGCTGAACCCCATAGAGAATCTGTGGGATATTGTGAAGAGAAAGTTGAGAGACGTGAGACCCAACCCTCTGGATGAGCTTAAGGCCGCTATCGAAGCATCCTGGGCCTCCAGAACACCTCAGCAGTGCCACAGGCTGATCGCCTCCATGCCACGCCGCACTGAAGCAGTCATTTCTGCTAAAGGATTCCCCAACAAGTATAGAGTGCATAACTGAACATAATTATTTGAAGGTTGACTTTTTTGTACTAAAAACACTTTTCTTTTATTGGTCGGAAGAAATATGCTAATTTTTTGAGATTTTTGAGTGAGCTGTATGCCAAAATCATCAGTATTAAAACAATAAAAGACCTGAAATATTTCAGTTGGTTTGCAATTAATCTAAAATATATGAAAGTTAAATTTTTAATGAAAGTTAAAACTGAGATCAGGTGATGAGCTGGCTCTGGTGTGTTTGTGGTCAGTCTGAGATCAGGTGATGAGCTGGCTCTGGTGTGTTTGTGGTCAGTCTGAGATCAGGTGATGAGCTGGCTCTGGTGTGTTTGTGGTCAGTCTGAGATCAGGTGATGAGCTGGCTCTGGTGTGTTTGTGGTCAGTCTGAGGTCAGGTGATGAGCTGGCTCTGGTGTGTTTGTGGTCAGTCTGAGGTCAGGTGATGAGCTGGCTCTGGTGTGTTTGTGGTCAGACTGAGGTCAGGTGATGAGCTGGCTCTGGTGTGTTTGTGGTCAGTCTGAGATCAGGTGATGAGCTGGCTCTGATGTGTTTGTGGTCAGACTGAGATCAGGTGATGAGCTGGCTCTGGTGTGTTTGTGGTCAGTCTGAGGTCAGGTGATGAGCTGGCTCTGGTGTGTTTGTGGTCAGTCTGAGGTCAGGTGATGAGCTGGCTCTGGTGTGTTTGTGGTCAGTCTGAGATCAGGTGATGAGCTGGCTCTGGTGTGTTTGTGGTCAGTCTGAGGTCAGGTGATGAGCTGGCTCTGGTGTGTTTGTGGACAGACTGAGATCAGGTGATGAGCTGGCTCTGGTGTGTTTGTGGTCAGTCTGAGATCAGGTGATGAGCTGGCTCTGGTGTGTTTGTGGTCAGTCTGAGATCAGGTGATGAGCTGGCTCTGGTGTGTTTGTGGTCAGTCTGAGGTCAGGTGATGAGCTGGCTCTGGTGTGTTTGTTGTCAGTCTGAGGTCAGGTGATGAGCTGGCTCTGGTGTGTTTGTGGTCAGTCTGAGATCAGGTGATGAGCTGGCTCTGGTGTGTTTGTGGTCAGTCTGAGATCAGGTGATGAGCTGGCTCTGGTGTGTTTGTGGTCAGTCTGAGGTCAGGTGATGAGCTGGCTCTGGTGTGTTTGTGGTCAGTCTGAGATCAGGTGATGAGCTGGCTCTGGTGTGTTTGTGGTCAGACTGAGGTCAGGTGTTGAGCTGGCTCTGGTGTGTTTGTGGTCAGTCTGAGGTCAGGTGATGAGCTGGCTCTGGTGTGTTTGTGGTCAGTCTGAGATCAGGTGATGAGCTGGCTCTGGTGTGTTTGTGGTCAGTCTGAGATCAGGTGATGAGCTGGTTCTGGTGTGTTTGTGGTCAGTCTGAGGTCAGGTGTTGAGCTGGCTCTGGTGTGTTTGTGGTCAGTCTGAGGTCAGGTGATGAGCTGGCTCTGGTGTGTTTGTTGTCAGTCTGAGATCAGGTGATGAGCTGGCTCTGGTGTGTTTGTGGTCAGACTGAGGTCAGGTGATGAGCTGGCTCTGGTGTGTTTGTGGTCAGACTGAGGTCAGGTGATGAGCTGGCTCTGGTGTGTTTGTGGTCAGTCTGAGGTCAGGTGATGAGCTGGCTCTGGTGTGTTTGTGGTCAGTCTGAGGTCAGGTGATGAGCTGGCTCTGATGTGTTTGTGGTCAGTCTGAGGTCAGGTGATGAGCTGGCTCTGGTGTGTTTGTGGTCAGTCTGAGGTCAGGTGATGAGCTGGCTCTGGTGTGTTTGTGGTCAGTCTGAGGTCAGGTGATGAGCTGGCTCTGGTGTGTTTGTGGTCAGTCTGAGGTCAGGTGATGAGCTGGCTCTGGTGTGTTTGTAGTCAGTCTGAGGTCAGGTGATAAGCCGGCTCTGGTGTGTTTGTCTCTGCAGGCGCGGGATCAGTATGATGATGCTGTGAGTTCAGGTCAGCAGGCGTTTCTGCTTGAAGAGAGCGATGAGAGTTCGGATGTGTTCAAACTGAGTGTCGGGTGTTTGGCTCCGGGTCAGAACGCCGTCATCACCATCGTCTATGTGATAGAGCTCAGCATTCAGGCCGATGACGCACTGCGCTTCTGTCTGCCGGCCGTACTCAACCCCAGATACACACCTGCAGGTGATCTCCCCCCACACACACACACACACACACACACACACACACACACACACACACACACACACACACACAGACACACACACACACACACACACACACACACACACACACACACACACACACACACACACACACACACACACACACATTTGTTTTTGTGACATATGGGGCAATTCCATAGGCGTAATGGTTTTTATACAGTACAAACCGTATTTTCTATCCTAAGCCTACCCATCACAGCAAACATTCTGCATTTTTACTTTCTAAAAAAAATCATCCTGTATTATTTATAAGCATTTTGAAAAGTGGGGGCATGGCCATGTCCTCATATTTGACCCTCTCCTTGTAATACCTATGTCATACCCATGGCATTATACACATTTGTGTCCTCATATGTCACAAAAACATGCCCCCCCACACACACACAGATCACAGGACCCCACTACCATACTCATATACAGGTTAATGTAACTGTCCTCATCTTCACAAATGTTTTTTCCTCCTGTGTATTTCTACATGACTTTAAAAAATCTGTTTTGTTTGATTTAAAGCAGTACAAATTATTAAAACATAACCAAAAAAAACATTAAAGACATAAAATCTTTTCATGAAACAATTTTTCCAAGAAAGAAGTGACTGATGTAGTCAAACCTCTTACTTCTGCAGTCACACTACCAGTCAAATGTTTGTGAAAGAGTCTGTTCTGCTCATTTATTAGATCACAAATTCCTCCAGTGTAAATCATCTGTTCTCTATGTGAATATATAGTAAAGTGTGATTTATTCCTGTGATCAAAGCTGAGTTCATTGAATGCTGACTCGTATGTGTGTGTGATTGTCTCAGCTTCAGCCGCTGGTGTTCCAGAAGTTTCCTCAGCGAGTGTTATTCCCTACACACTGTCTCTGAGTGTGGATGTGAGATCCTCTAACCGCATCTCCAGACTGGAGTCCAGCTGCCCTCTGGATCCTCTAGTTTTCCTCAATGACCAGCACACTCACGCCACGGTACTGAGTGTGTGTGTGTGTGAGTGAGTGAGTGTGAGTGAGTGTGAGTGTGTTTGAGTGTGAGTGAGTGTGTTTATGATTGTGAGTGTGTTTGAGTGAGTGTGTGAATGAGTGTGAGTGTGTTTGAGTGTGAGTGAGTGTGTTTGAGTGAGTGTTAGTGTGAGTGAGTGTTAGTGTGAGTGTGAGAGTGCGAGTGAGTGAGTGTGAGTGAGTGTGAGTGAGTGTGAGTGAGTGAGTTTGAGTGAGTGTGAGTGAGTGTGAGTGAGTGTGAGTGAGTGTGAGTGAGTGTGAGTGAATGTGAGTGAATGTGAGTGAGTGTGAGTGAGTGTGAGTGAGTGTGAGTGAGCGTGAGTTAGTTGCGAGTGAGTGAGTGAGTGAGTGAGTGGGAGTGAGTGAGTGAGTGAGTGAGTGTGTGAGTGACTGAGTGTGTGAGTGAGTGTGTGAGTGTGTTTGAGTATGAGTGTGAGTGAGTGAGTGAGTGAGTGAGTGAGTGATTGTGTGTGTGTGTGTGTGTGAGTGAGTGAGTGGGTGAGTGTGAGTGTGTTTGAGTGAGTGTGTGAGTGAGTGAGTGTGTAAGTGAGTGTGAGTGAGTGAGTGAGTGAGAGTGAGTGAGTGTAAGTATGAGTGTGAGTGAGTGAGTGAGTGAGTGTGTGTGTGTGTGTGAGAGTGTGAGTGAGTGGGTGAGTGTGAGTGTGTTTGAGTGAGTGTGTGAGTGTGAGTGTGAGTGAGTGAGTGAGCGTGAGTGAGTGAGTGAGTGTGTGAGTGTGTGTGAGTGAGTGTGAGTGAGTGTGAGTGAGTGAGTGTGAGTGAGTGAGTGTGTGTGAGAATGTGAGTGTGTGTGAGTGTGAGTGAGTGTGACTGAGTGAGTGAGTGAGTGAGAATGTGAGTGTGTGTGAGTGTGAGTGAGTCTGTGTCTGAGTGTGAGTGTGTGTGAGAGTGAGTGTGAGTGAGTGTGAGTGTGTGTGAGTGAGTGTGAGTGAGTGTTAGAGTGAGTGAGTGAGTGAGTGAGTGTGTGTTTGAATAAGTGATTGTGAGTCTGAGTGTGAGTGTGAGTGTGAGAGTGAGTGTGTAAGTGAGTGATTGTGAGTCTGAGTGTGTGTGAGTGTGAGAGTGAGTGTGAGTCTGAGTGTGTGTGAGTGAGTGTGAGAGTGTGTGTGAGAGTGAGTGTGTGTGAGAGTGAGTGTGAGTGAGTGTGACAGTGAGTGTGAGAGTGAGTGTGCGTGAGTGTGACAGTGAGTGAGTGTTAGAGTGAGTGTGAGTCTGAGTGTGTTTGTGTGAGAGAGTTAGTGAGTGTGAGAGTGAGTGAGTGTGAGTGTGAGTTTGTGAGTGAGTGTGAGAGTGAGTGAGTCTGAGTGTGTGTGAGTGAGTGTGACAGTGAGTGTGAGAGTGTGAATGAGTGTGAGTGAGTGTGAGAGTGAGTGTGTGTGTGAGTGTGACAGTGAGTGAGTGTTAGAGTGAGTGTGAGTCTGAGTCTGAGTGTGTTTGTGTGAGAGAGTTAGTGAGTTTGAGAGTGAGTGTGAGTGTGGGTGTGAGTTTGTGAGTGAGTGTGAGAGTGAGTGAGTCTGAGTGTGTGTGAGTGTGAGAGTGAGTGTGAGAGTGTGTGTGAGAGTTAGTGAGAGTGAGTGAGTGTGAGTGTGAGAGTGAGTGTGAGAGTTAGTGTGAGTGAATGTGAGTGAGATTGAATGAGTGTGAATGAGTGTGTGAGTGAGCCTGAGTGTGTGAGAGTGAGTGTGAGTGTTAGTTTAAGTGAGTGTGAGTGAGATTGAGATTGAGAGTGAGTGTGAGTGTTAGTGTTAGTGTGAGTGAGTGAGTGAGTGAGTGTGAGAGTGAGTGTAAGTGTAAGAGTGTGTGTGAGTGTGAGATTGAGTGAGTGTGAGAGTGTGTGTGAGAGTTAGTGAGTGTGAGAGTGAGTGAGTGTGAATGTGAGAGTGAGTGTGAGAGTTAGTGTGAGTGAATATGAGTGAGATTAAGTGAGTGTGAATTAGTGTGAGAGTGAGTGTGAGTGAGCTTGAGTGTATGCGAGTGAGTGTGAGTGTGAGTGAGTGACTGTTAGAGTGAGTGAGTGTGTGTGTGAATAAGTGATTGTGAGTCTGAGTGTGAGTGAGTGTGAGTGAGTGAGTGTGAGAGTGAGTGTGTGTGTGTGTGTGTGAGTTTGAGAGTGAATGTGAGAGTGAGAGAGTGAGTGTGTAAGTGAGTCTGAGTGTGAGAGTGAGTGCGAGTGAGTGTGAGTGAGAGTGAGAGTGAGTGAGTTTGAGTGTGTGTGAGTGTGTGCGAGTGAGTGCGAGTGAGAGTGATGTGAGTGAGTGTGAGTAATTGTGAGTGAGTGTGTGTGAGTGTGAGTGAGTGAGTGTTAGAGTGAGTGAGTGTGTGTGTGAATAAGTGATTGTGAGTCTGAGTGAGTCTGAGTGTGAGAGTGAGTGAGAGTGAGTGAGTGTGAGTGTGTGTGTGTGTGTGAGTTTGAGAGTGAATGTGAGAGTGAGGGAGTGAGTGTGTAAGTGAGTGATTGTGAGTGTGAGTGTGAGTCTAAGTGTGTGTGAGTGAGTGTGAGAGTGTGTGTGAGTAAGTGTGTGTGAGTGTGACTCTGAGTGTGTGTGAGTGAGTGTGACAGTGAGTGTGAGAGTGTGACAGTGAGTGAGTGTTAGAGTGAGTGTGAGTCTGAGTGTGTTTGTGTGAGAGAGTTAGTGAGTTTGAGAGTGAGTGAGTGTGAGTGTGAGTTTGTGAGTGAGTGTGAGAGTTAGTGAGTCTGAGTGTGTGAGAGTGTTAGTGTTAGTGTAAGTGAGTGTGTGAGTGAGTGTGAGTGTGAGTGTTAGTGTTAGTGTAAGTGAGTGTGAGATTGAGTGTGTGAGTGTGTTTGTCAGAGTGAGTGTGTGTAAAAGAGTGAGTGAGTGTGAGTGTGAGTGTGAGTGTGAGTATGTGTATGTGTGAGAGTGGGTTTGAGTGAGTGTGAGAGTGAGTGTGTGAGTGAGTGTGTGTAAGAGTGTGTGTGAGTGTGAGAGTGTGTGAGTATGTGTGAGAGTGAGTGAGTGAGTGAGAGTGAGTGAGTGAGTGAGTGAGTGAGTCTGAGTGTGAGTGTGTGAGTCTGAATGTGAGAGTGAGTGTGAGTGTGAGTGAGAGTGAGTGAGTGAGTGTGAGATTGAGTGAGTATGAGTCTGAGTCTGAGTGAGTGTGAGTGAGTGAGTGAGTGAGTGAGTGAGTGAGTGAGTGAGTGAGTGTGAGTCTGAGTGTGTGAGTGAGTTAGTGTGTGTGAGAGTGAGTGTGTGAGAGTGAGTGTGAGTGAGTGTGACAGTGAGTGAGAGTGTAAATGAGTGTGAGAGTGAGTGTGTGTGAGTGTGACAGTGAGTGAGTGTTAGAGTGTGTGTGTGTGTGTGTGAGAGAGAGTTAGTGAGTGTGAGTGTGAGAGTGAGTGTGAGAGTGAGTGTGAGAGTTAGTGTGAGTGAATGTCAGAGAGATTGAGTGAGTGTGAGTGAGCTTGAGTGTGTGAGAGTTTGTATGAGTGTTAGTGTAAGTGAGTGTGAGTGTCAGAGTGAGTGTGAGAGTGAGTGAGTGAGTGAGTGAGTGTTAGTGAGTGTTAGTGAGTGTTAGTGAGTGTGAGTGTTAGTATTAGTGTATGTGAGTGTGAGAGTGAGTGTTAGTGTAAGTGAGTGTGAGAGTGAGTGACTGTGAGTGTGAGTGTGAGTGAGCTTGAGTGAGTGTGAGTGTTAGTGTAAGTGAGTGTGAGAGTGAGTGAGATTGTGAGTGAGTGTGAGTGAGAGTGTGAGTATTAGTGTATGTGAGCGTGAGCGTGAGCGTGAGAGTGAGTGTTAGTGTGAGAGTGTGTGAGAGTGAGTGTGTGTGAGATTGAGTGTGAGTATTAGTGTAATTGAGTGTGAGAGTGAGTGTGAGAGTGAGTGTAAGAGTGAGTGTGAGAGTGTGTGAGTGTGAGTGTGTGAGTGAGTGTGAGTGTGAAAGTGAGTGTGTGTGAGAGTGTGTGAGTGAGTGAGTGAGGGAGTGAGTGAGTGAGTGATTGAGTGAGATTGAGTGTGAGTGTGTGTGAGTGAGAGTGAGTGTATGAGTGAGTGTGGGTGAGTGAGTGAGTGTGATTGTGCGTGAGTGTGAGTGTGAGAGTTAATGTGAGTGAATGTGAGTGAGATTGAGTGAGAGTGTGTGAGAGTGAGTGTGAGTGAGTGAGTGTTAGAGTGGGTGAGTTTGTGTGTGTGTGTGAATAAGTGATTGTGAGTCTGAGTGTGAGTGAGTGTGAGAGTGAGTGAGTGTGAGAGTGAGTGTGTGTGTGTGTGTGAGTTTGAGAGTGAATGTGAGAGTGAGGGAGTGAGTGTGTAAGTGAGTGACTGTGAGTCTGAGTGTGTGTGAATGTGAGTGAGTGTGAGTGAGTGAGTGTGAGTGAGTGAGTGTGAGTGAGTGTGACAGAGAGTGTGAATGAGTGTGAGTGAGTGTGACAGTGAGTGAGTGTTAGAGTGAGTGTGAGTGTGAGTCTGAGTGTGTTTGTGTGAGAGAGTTAGTGAGTTTGAGAGTGAGTGAGTGTGAGTGTGAGTTTGTGAGTGAGTGTGAAAGTGAGTGAGTCTGAGTGTGTGTGAGTGTGAGAGTGAGTGTGATTGAGGCTGAGAGTTAGTGAGTGAGTGAGAGTGAGTGTGAGTGAATGTGAGTGAGATTGAGTGAGTGTGAATGAGTGTGAGAGTGAGTGTGAGTGAGCTTGAGTGTGTGAGTGAGTGTGAGAGTGTGTGTGAGTAAGTGTGTGTGAGAGTGAGTGTGAGTGTATGAGTGTGAATGTAAGTGTATGAGTGAGTGTGAGTGTGAGAGTGTGTGAGTGAGTGAGAGTGAGAGTGAGTGAGTGTGAGAGTGAGTGTGAGAGTGAGTGTGAGAGTTAGTGTGAGTGAATGTGAGTGAGATTGAGTGAGTGTGAGAGTGAGTGTGAGTGAGCTTGAGTGTGTGAGAGTGAGTGTGAGAGTGAGTGTGAGAGTGAGTGTGAGAGTGAGTGAGTGAGTGAGTGAGTGTGAATGTGAGTGTGAGTGTGAGTATTAGTGTATGTGAGTGTGAGAGTGAGTGTTAGTGTAAGTGAGTGTGAGAGTGAGTGTGAGAGTGAGTGAGTGTGAGTATGTGTGAGAGTGGGTTTGAGTGAGAGTGAGAGAGTGTGTGAGTGAGTGTGTGTGAGAGGGAGTGTGTGTGAGAGAGTATGAGAGTGTGTGAGTATGTGTGAGAGTGAGTGAGAGTGAGTGTGAGAGTGAGTGAGTGTGAGAGTGAGTATGTGTGAGAGTGGGTTTGAGTGAGTGTGAAAGTGAGTGAGTGTGTGAGAGTGAGAGTGAGAGTGAGTATGAGAGTGTTTGAGAGTGAGTGATTGAGTTATTGAGTGAGTGAGTGAGTGAGTGAGTGAGAGTGAGCGTGAGTCTGAGTGTGTTTGAGTGTGAGTGAGAGAGTGAGAGAGTGAGAGAGAGTGAGTGTGTAAGTGAGTGATTGTGAGTCTGAGTGTGTGTGAGTGTGAGAGTGAGTGTGAGTTTGAGTGAGTGTGAGAGTGTGTGTGAGTAAGTGTGTGTGAGAGTGAGAGTGAGAGTGAGTATAAGAGTGTGTGAGAGTGAGTGATTGAGTGAGTGAGTGAGTGAGTGAGAGTGAGCGTGAGTCTGAGTGTGTTTGAGTGTGAGTGAGAGAGTGAGAGAGTGAGAGAGTGAGTGAGAGTGAGTGTGTAAGTGAGTGATTGTGAGTCTGAGTGTGTGTGAGTGTGAGAGTGAGTGTGAGTTTGAGTGAGTGTGAGAGTGTGTGTGAGTAAGTGTGTGTGAGAGTGAGTGTGAGTCTGTGTGTGTGTCTGTGAGTGAGTGAGAGTGAGTGTGAGTGTATGAGTGAGTGTGAGAGTGAGTGTGAGTCTGAGTGTGTGTGAGTGAATGTGAGAGTGTGTGTGAGTAAGTGAGTGTATGAGTGTGAATGTAAGTGTATGAGTGAGTGTGAGTGTGAGAGTGTGTGAGTGAGTGAGAGTGAGTGAGATTGAGTATGAGTGAGTGTGTGAGTGGGAGTGTGAGCGAGTGAATGTGAGTGTGTGAGAGAGAGTGTGAGTGTGTGAGTGAGTGTGTGAGTGAGTGAGAGTGAGAGTGTGAGTGAGTGAGAGTGAGAGTGAGAGTGAGAGAGAGAGTGAGGGAGTGAGTGAGAGTGAGAGTGAGAGTGAGAGTGAGTGAGTGAGAGTGAGTGAGTGAGTGAGTGAGAGAGAGAGTGAGTGAGAGTGAGTGAGAGTGTGAATGTGTGAGTGTGAGTGTGAGAGTGAGTGTGAGTGAGTGAGTGAGTGTGTGAGAGTGTATGTGAGAGAGAGTGTGTACAGTTCTTATGCATTACCGTCGCAGTGTCCTGAAGCCTGTAGTGTGTGTGCAGGCGAGTCTGAGCGCGGGTCACCGCTTTGATAAGGATGTGGAGCTGCTTCTGTACTATGAGAACAGCCATCAGCCCAGTGCTGTGGTGGAGGCCGGAGCGGCCGCGGCTCACACAGGTGCAGCTTTCTGTTTGTACATGAATAAATATACTTTTATACAGGATTCAGGCCATTTGCAGCCTCTTACCCTGGTTACACATCTCTGTTTCAGGGACTCTGATGGGCGACCCCGTGCTCATGATCAGTTTGTACCCAGAGTTCCCTGCGGATGTGATGTCATCATTGGCGTCTCAAGGCGAGTTTGTCTTTGTGATTGACAGATCCGGCAGTATGGACTGCATGATGCACAATGGGAAAGACGCGAAGATGCGCATCGACAGTGCTAAAGTAAGACTTAGGATTTCAGATGTGACATTTATATTGATGTATTGAGCAGTCCCTCCAGGTTTTCATGATTTTTGGGGGGGATTTTTGCGATCAAAATGACTGATTTTGTGGTAATTTTCAGAAATTTGCGAAAGATTTTGCATTGTTTTTTAATAATTAGGATACCACATTTACCATATTATGCATTATGTTCGATGCACAATAGTCACACCCAACAACAGAACAAACAAAATGCACAAATCTAGTTTATTTTGGTATCTTACTAAAAAAGGCTAGTCCAGTGGTTCAGCTTTACATGATCTCTTAGGGTGGGAAATATCTGGAAAAGTAAATCACAGCAATAAGCAATTGCCTAATTTAAGTAAAAAGTTCTCAAATAATTAATTAAGCAAGTAAATAATTAGTCATAAAATAAGAACTAATAAACAAATGATAGGAGGATAAATAAATACAACATAGATACAGATACAAACCATTCTTTAGGTTTAAGTATCGGCTACTGTGTGTTTTTCCAGGTGTTGTTGTTTGATGGGTGTAGGACTATAGGATTAGTCTATATTAGGTGATTTCACTTTAAAGATTACTGCCTACATGTAACGGATTCACAGAGGCAGGATTCAATTGCAAGTAATTCAGTTTATTTGACAGAATGTGTCACAGAAGTCAAAACTCAGAACACTGATGAAGTCCGGATAAGACGGAGCAGTGAGAGAGGCTCTGTTGGCGACACGGGCAGGCTGTGAGCAGCTGTGACTCGGGAGGTCGGTACAGGTAATCCGGGAAGGGATCCAGCGTTTCACGGAAGGGGGAAACGACAACCAACACGGAGACACAAGGGGAAACATCCAACAACGCTCTGACAAAGACAAGAGAGAAACAGAGAGACTAAATAGGGTGAAGGTGATGAGTTGCAGCTGGTGCAGGTGATCAGCCACAGGTGCGTGATGAGCCAATCCCAGGCTCCGCCCTCACCTACATTCAACACGCACCCAAGAGTGAGACAGGGAATCCATGAACCGTGACAGTACCCCTCCCCCTAGGAGCGTCCCCTGACGCTCCCAGCCGACCTTACCTGTTGATTGTAATCATCAATAAGGGAGTGATCCAGAATGTCCCTAGCAGGAACCCAACTTCTCTCCTCCGGACCGTAACCTTCCCAGTCCACCAAGTACTGGAAACCGCGTCCCCTCCGTCTAGAATCCAGAATGCGATTAACCGAATATGTTGGTTCCCCATCTACGAGTCGCGGCGGTGGGGGAACCGGGACTGGCGGATTAAGGTGGGAGTGAAAAACAGGCTTGATTTTGGATACATGGAAGGCGGGATGAATCCTCCTGTACGCCGGAGGGAGTTTGAGGCGGACTGTCACCGGACTAATGATCTTGGTGACAGTGAACGGGCCGATAAATTTGGGAGCAAGTTTATTAGATACAGAGCGGAGAGGAATATTTTTGGTAGAAAGCCACACTTTTTGACCCACGACGTAAACGGGAGGCTTAGACCGGTGGCGATCGGCTTTAGCCTTGGTGCGCGCTCCCACCTGGAGCAGAGTCTTACGGGCTCTGGTCCATGTGCGATGACACCTCTGGATAAAGGCGTGAACAGAGGGGACCGCGACCTCGGAATCCAGACTAGGAAAAATAGGTGGCTGGTAACCTACACTACACTCAAATGGCGAAAGGCCCGTAGATGACACTGGTAACGAGTTATGAGCGTACTCAACCATAGAGAGTTGTTGGCTCCAGGATGAAGGATTCTTGGATACCAAACATCGCAAAACTCTTTCCAGATCCTGATTGGCTCTCTCGGTCTGACCGTTGCTTTGGGGGTGATAACCCGAAGACAGACTAACCGTGGCTCCTAGTAATTTACAAAACTCCTGCCAAAATTTGGACACGAATTGGGAACCTCTGTCGGAGACCACGTCCATCGGGAGGCCATGTAACCGAAAGACGTGGTCTACTACAGATACCGCTGTCTCCTTGGCTGAGGGTAATTTGGGCAAGGGAATGAAATGTGCTGCCTTCGAGAATCGGTCCACGACGGTCAAAACGACCGTCTTGCCCTGGGAGGGCGGGAGGGCGGTAACAAAATCTAGAGCGATGTGGGACCAGGGTCTCGAAGGAACAGACAACGGCTGAAGTAACCCATGAGGAGGTTGGTTAGATGTCTTACCAACTGCACAGACCGAGCAAGCCAAATCAAAACTGCGAATGTCGCGAGCCATCAGTGGCCACCAAAATCGTTGCTTTATTAAACTGCTAGTGCGGTTTACCCCTGGATGACAAGCAATGTTGGAGCAGTGACCCCATTTGAGGACCTCGGATCTTAACCCCTCCGGAACGAACAAACGACTCGGTGGGCCGCCGGGCGGGGGCGTTACCCCTTCTAAGGCCACTTTGACCTTCGATTCGATCTCCCATGTGAGTGTAGAGATAACTATCTTCTCTGGTAAAATACACTCGGGAGTAACCGGGCGTTCGGAAGCATCAAAAATACGAGATAAAGAGTCGGGTTTGATGTTTTTAGACCCGGGGCGGTACGAGAGAACAAAGTCAAAACGTCCGAAAAAAAGTGCCCACCGAGCCTGACGGCCAACCACTCTCTGTTACCAATGTCATAATTGCGTTCGGCAGGAGAAAGACGATGGGAGAAAAACGCGCACGGGTGCATCTTGTCATCTGAGGGAGAGCGCTGTGAAAGAACCGCTCCTACCCCCACCTCTGACGCGTCGACCTCTACCACGAACTGACGTGTGGAATCAGGGGCGACTAAGATGGGAGCCGAAACAAAGCGGCTTTTCAGTTTGGCGAATACAGCCTCGGCTGTATCGGACCACCTGAACGTCGTTCGGGGAGAGGTCAAGGCAGTCAGAGGTGTGGCTAGTTGGCTGAAATTGCGAATAAAACGCCGATAGAAATTGGCAAACCCCAGAAACCTCTGTAGGGCCTTACGGGAATCTGGACTTGGCCAATCCATCACAGCCTTAACCTTGTCGGGATCCATGCGCATTCCCTCCAATGACACGATGTACCCTAAAAAAGGAACAGACTGTGCATGAAAAGCGCATTTCTCCGCCTTGACAAAAAGCCCATTCTCTAGCAACCTCTGAAGCACTCGTCTGACGTGTTGAACATGTTCCTGGAGAGACGAAGAAAAAATCAAAATGTCATCCAGGTAGACATATATGAATTGGTCGACCATGTCTCTCAACACATCATTGACGAGTGCCTGGAAAACCGCTGTGGAGTTGGAAAGGCCGAAAGGCATGACCAAATATTCAAAATGCCCCCTGGGGGTGTTAAATGCGGTTTTCCATTCATCCCCCTCCCTGATGCGAACCAAATGATAAGCGTTACGTAAGTCCAACTTCGTGAAGACGGATGCTCCCTGTAACCTCTCGAAAGCTGAAGACATCAACGGCAAAGGATAGGTATTCTTTACCGTGATGTTATTCAGCCCTCGGTAATCAATGCAAGGTCGCAGAGAACCATCCTTCTTCCCCACGAAGAAGAACCCCGCCCCCGCTGGAGAAGAGGAAGGGCGGATGAATTTGGAGGCTAGAGTATCAGAAATATATTTCTCCATGGCCTCCCTCTCTGGAATAGAAAGAGAGTATAGTTTGCCCTTAGGCGGAGACTTACCTGGGAGTAAATCTATAGCACAGTCATAGGGACGATGCGGAGGAAGAGAAGCAGCTCGGGACTTACTGAACACTTCCTTCAGGTCGAGGTACTCCGGAAGCACGTTAGACAGATTCACCGTCTCACTCTGAAAAACAGAACGAGACACAGACGAACAAGCAGACACCAAACAAGACTCATAACATTTATCACTCCACGCAGACACAGAGTTTTGTCCCCAGTCAACCCTTGGATTGTGTAACTCCAGCCAAGGGTGACCGAGGACAACGGGAGCCAAAGGGGAGTCCAGGATGAAAAATGAAATGCGTTCAGTGTGGTTGCCGGAAGTGATCAGTGTAAGTGGTTCAGTAGTGAATGAAATGTCAGGGAGAATTTGTCCGTTGAGTGCGTTGACAGAAATGGTGTTCTTGAGTGCAATGGTGGGTATGTTGAGTTTATGAGCCAGGGCAGAGTCAATGAAGTTACCTTCCGCTCGAGGAGGGCGAGGCTGGAATAATCCTGAGCTGCCCACAGCAATCTCACCGGGAGGAGAGTGGAGGATGAGGTCCTTTCCACGGAGATCCCGCCCGACAGTAGCCTTCCTTTTACCGCCGGGCGTGGTCTTTTACCGGGCAGGAGTCTAGCAGGTGTCCGTTCCTGCCGCAGTACAGGCAAAGACCACGGGATCTCCGTCTCGCCTTCTCCTCCCGGGAGAGCCGAGCTCGACCCACCTGCATGGGCTCCGGGTTGAAGGTGTAGCTGACCGCATCCGTAGCGCTGGCCTGAGGGCATTCGACACTCCCATGCTGAGGCTCCATCCTGGACCTCAGCCGACTTAGACGAGCGTCCACCCTCAACGCAAGATCGATGAGACCGTCGATCTTCTCCGGAAGGTCGATGGTAAAGATCTCCTTCTGGATGCGGTCAGCCAGCCCATGCAGGAACATGTCCCACTGTGCCTCCTCGTTCCACTTGCACTCGGCGGCCAGGGTGCGGAACTCGATGGAATAATCTGAGACCGAGCGGTTACCTTGACGGAGCTCTGCGAGTTGACGTGCCGCTTCTCTTCCGGTCACCGCTCGGTCAAACACCCTTCTCATCTCCGCCGCCAGCGTCTGAAACAAGGAGCAGCATGGATGTTGATTTTCCCACACCGCCGTTCCCCAAAGTGCGGCTCGTCCGGAGAGCAGGGTGAGGACGAATGCCACCTTGGATCTTTCCGTGTTGAAAGTCTGCGGTTGAAGAGCGAAAAACAAGGAACACTTGGTAAGGAAGGCTCTGCAATAATTGCTCTCACCGGCATAACTCTCGGGGGTAGGCAGACGTGGTTCCGGTTGCTGCGATGCGGATGGTGTGTGGGGAATCGGCGGTGGGTCGGGCACAGTGGGACCGACGAGTTGCTGCATCTGTTGGGTCAGCTCGGCCACCCGTGCCACCAAGGTGTGTACTGCCTGTCCTGTGGCAGTTAAGTTCGCCTCCTGCTGGTCCAGTCTCTCGTTGCTGCTGGTCAGTAGGGCATTGATACTCGCTGAATCCATGGTTGGTCAGAGCGTTCTGTAACGGATTCACAGAGGCAGGATTCAATTGCAAGTAATTCAGTTTATTTGACAGAATGTGTCACAGAAGTCAAAACTCAGAACACTGATGAAGTCCGGATAAGACGGAGCAGTGAGAGAGGCTCTGTTGGCGACACGGGCAGGCTGTGAGCAGCTGTGACTCGGGAGGTCGGTACAGGTAATCCGGGAAGGGATCCAGCGTTTCACGGAAGGGGGAAACGACAACCAACACGGAGACACAAGGGGAAACATCCAACAACGCTCTGACAAAGACAAGAGAGAAACAGAGAGACTAAATAGGGTGAAGGTGATGAGTTGCAGCTGGTGCAGGTGATCAGCCACAGGTGCGTGATGAGCCAATCCCAGGCTCCGCCCTCACCTACATTCAACACGCACCCAAGAGTGAGACAGGGAATCCATGAACCGTGACACTACAGTAATACACGGACCCAATACTGTCACACGTCCCAAACTTATTCAATCAATCAACTTTATTTATGCAGTGCTTTTACAACGCCGATTGTGTCAGAGCAGCTTCAGTGTTAAACAGGACAATACTGCAGCAGAATTAGATTTGGCTGTACAGTCGTTCTGGAGTAAACAGTGATGTTATCAGCTTATTTTAATTCATCAGAGAGAGACAATGTTGGCAGATCAGTATTATAGTTTATAGAATTAAATAAGACCTAATTAATACATTTTACTTGCATATTTAGTAGAATAAGTTGGATCATCATTTTAGTGTCCCCAGCTCGAGACTCTTGAGACTCAAGACAAGACGCACATTTAGGCATAATCATGTGTGTATTTGATTTTGATTGTTCAAGGGCATTAAGGCTATACACAGAGCAGATATCTGTCCTCGCGAGCGCATCCTCAGACATCGGCCCGTGTGTCAGAAGCGAATTCGGCTTGACACAGTGCGTTTATTAACTCTGTTTTAGTGTTATCGCATATATCATACCTTTATTTGGTCATTTATTCATCTTAAGTAATCAATTCGCCCAGTCCTTGGCACTTATATGTGAAACGGCAGATGAGAAAGATTCACTTTGGCTTTCACAAAGATCGCGTACCGCACATGCGCCACAATGCAAACACATTTAAAAAAAAAATTCAATTATTGGTAACACTTTAGTATGGGGAACACATATTCACTATTAACTACGACTTTTACCTCAATAAACTCCTAATTTACTGCTTATTAATAGTTAGTAAGGTAGTTTTGTAGCGTTTAAGTTTAGGTATTGGGTCAGATTAAGAGATGTAGAATAAGCTCATGCAGAATAAGGCATTAATATGAGCTTTATAAGTGCTAATAAACAGACAATATCCTAGTAATAATCATGATCATCAGCAACTAGTTAATAGTTAATAACTGAACCCTAAAATAAAGTGTGACCAAATAATTTTTGGTGATTATTTCACGGTGAAATGACAAATTATGCAGGATTGCAAACAAATGCGACATTCTGCTGATTTTGAGTGTACTCAGCGATGGCAGAAAAACGGGAGGGACGGATTGAGTTACTGCACTCACTGCACATGTGCTTCTCTAGGACACGCTGCTGCTGCTGCTGAAGAGTCTTCCCATGGGATGCTACTTCAACATCTACGGATTCGGCTCGCACTTCGAGTCCTTCTTCCCGTCAGTAACCCGTTCACACTTACATACAGTTAGCGGGAGTAAAGCTGAATGATTATCTGCTGTCCGAGGGGGTGGGCTCGGAGCTCGGTTAGGACTAGAAGTGTGGAGAAGGGGTGGTGGAGGGATGCTGATAGACTGGCAACGGATTGAGCTGAGACTGCTGAATATACAGGTCTGGAAAAATTAAGAGGCCACTGCAATATTTTCTTAAATCATCATCTCTACAAGTATGGGCGTCGGAAGCAAATAAAAAGTGGGTGGGTCAGTAGCGGCTAAGGCAAAATATGATAGGTGGGGAAATTATTTTGCGGGGGGTCTGGGTGTTCTCCGCTAGAAAAAAATGATTTCATAGATGTGCATTTCCTGCATTATGGTGCGTTTGAGGCCATGTCCCTTTCCTATACCAAAAGGACCTCAAACCAGTCAATACCAATAGTCTAATAAAAGGCTATATTCATTTAACTGTCATAGAAATCAAACGTTTCCCAGATAATGATAATGAACAAGTTGCATGTTTATTATGCTCTGGATCCAGACAGAAAAAGTGCCGTTTACTAAACGATTGATTGGGCCAGACAAAATTACAGAAATCACAAATTATATACTGTGGCTATAGAGTAGGGCTTAGAGACGCATGGCTTCAAGTTTACGCCCATCTCTACAAGCCATTCCATTCCAGTGTCTGTTGAATTCCAACACAGGCTCACCTCATTCCACTGGAAGAGGTGCTGATTAGGTGATCACCTGAACAAAATCTTATTTAATAAGGAAAAGTAACTAACAGTTCTGTGGTCTTCACTATCCTCTTGCAGTAGGACCAGCTGGATGGCAAAAACAGTGCCAGTAGAACCTCAAATAATACCTCATAAGTGGAATAAAAAAATAACTGTTGACCACGCCAAAAAAGCTGAAAAGGAAAGTTTTGAGTGAGGAAAAGAAGGGTTCAATTCTGGCTTTACTGGCAGAGGGATACAGTGAGCTTCGGGTTGCTGCCATCCTTATAATTTCAAAGACGGGCGGTTCATAAGAACAAGGTCAAGCAGCAGACATTGGGGACAACAAAGCTCCAGACCAGCAGAAACACCTCCACTGACCGGAGTGAACGCCACCTCATTCTAATGTCACATTATATATATTGTTGATTGCTGAGTGCTGTCCATTCTTACTTATCTAAACGTGCTCCTCCCAAACTTTGGTAATACAACATCATATGTTAGTTGTTCATGAGGAATGATCTCATGTGGTTAGTGGTGGTTGTGTGAGAGTGTGTGTGTGTGTCGTTGCAGTCAGAGTGTTGTGTACAGCGAGGCTACGATGGAAGAGGCTCTAAAGAGAGTAAAGGACATGAATGCAGACATGGGCGGCACTGAGATCCTCCAGCCTCTGAAACACATCTACAGCCAGCCCTGCTTCCCGGATCACCCTCGACAGGTACAGACAAACTTCACACACTCTCTCTGATCATCATCATCACCCATCATCGATAAAGTGTTTTCCTCAGCCTGACACTGACTCTCTCTCTCTCTCTCTCTCTCTCTCTCTCTCTCTCTCTCTCTCAGCTGTTCATCTTCACTGATGGAGAGGTGTGGAACACTAAAGAGCTGCTGGACCTGGTGAAAAGCCACGCTAACTCTCACAGGTGCGTGTGCGTGTGTGTGTGCGTGCGTGGTGTGTGTGTGTGTGTGTGTGTGTACTTGCGCACACGTCTCACTCCTCCTCCTTCTGATATGGGTCAGGTTTAGTTCATCAGACGCTCATGTGTTTCAGGTGTTTCTCCTTCGGGATTGGTGAGGGTGCGAGTACGGCTCTCATCACAGGAATGGCCAGAGAAGGTTCTGGTCATGCTCAGTTCATCACCGGCACTGAACGCATGCAGCCCAAAGTAAGATCTGCTGTGGACAGAACCAGCTCCAGATGCTCAGGGTTAGTCTTCATCCCTCTCTCTTGTCCTTTGTCTTCATCCCTCTCTCCTGTCCTCCTCTGTCAGGTGATGCAGTCGCTCCGGTTTGCTCTCCAGCCGGCTGTGGATAATATCTCTGTGGACTGGAGCGTTCCTGAGGGCGTTACGGTGGACGTGCTGTCCCCACCCATCAGTTTCCTGTTCCAGGGTCAGAGGGCGATCATCTACGCTCAGCTGAAGGGACAGGTCAAAGCATTTTAATTTAGTCTAATTTAAAGGGCATTTGGAGACCAAATGCAACATGTCAATGATTTGTGTGGTTCTGTGAAAGTTCTACGCTGCCTAACCCAGATGTGACGCGACACTGGCCCGTATTAGAAGCTTGCTGAGGAGTGTAAAATCATCAAATGCTCACGATACTTTCTGTTCCTCCCTCATCACAGAGCTCAGGAAAGACAGAAGGAGCAGTAACTGTGAAATACAGACTGAAAGATCAACCAGTGACCAACCAGCTCCAGTTTACTCTGAAACCAACGGAAGACACAGGGTAACACACACACACACACACACACACACTTTTTCCATTGGCGTAATGGATTTTACACTGTACAAACTTGCTGGGTGGTGATCTCAGGTTTATATTACATTGGGGACAGAGGAAGAATTGGCTAAACATGTTGTAACACAGTTTGTTGTTATGGGAAGAAGGAGGCGGGAACCGGCGAATATTTAATAGACTTAAATAAATAAACAAAACGAAAGGAACGCGGGCAGCCCCTCGCGGACGACAGCCACGCGCACATAATACAAACCCGATTCCAAAAAATAATTAATTATTTTAAAATAATTAAATAATTAATAATTAAAATAAAAAAGGAATGCAATAGTTTACAAATCTCATAAACTTATATTTTATTCACAATAGAATATAGATAACATATAAAATGTTGAAAGTGGGACATTTTGAAATGTCATGCCAAATATCGGCTCATTTTGGATTTCATGAGAGCTACACATTCCTAAAAAGTTGGGACAGGTAGCAATAAGAGGCCGGAGAAGTTAAATGTACACATAAGGAACAGCTGGAGGACCAATCTGCAGCTTATTAGGTCAACTGGCAACATGATTGGGTATATAAGAGCCTCTCAGAGTGGCAGCGTCTCTCAGAAGCCAAGATGGGCAGAGGATCACCAATTCCCCCAATGCTGCGGCGGACAATAGTGTAGCAATATCAGAAAGGAGTTTCTCAGAGAAACACTGCAAAGAGTTTGAAGTTATCATCATCTACAGCGCATAATATCATCCAAAGATTCAGAGAATCTGGACCAATCTCTGTGTGTAAGGGTCAAGGGTCAAAACCAAACTGGATGCCTGTGATCTTCAGCCTCAGACGGCACTGCATCACATACAGGAATGCTACTGTAATGGACATCACAACATGGGCTCAGGAATACTTCCAGAAAACATTGGTGAACACAATCCACCGTGCCATTGGCCGTCGCCGGCTAAAACTCTACAGGTCAAAGAAGAAGCCATATCTAAACATGATCCAGAAGCGCAGGCGTCTCCTCTGGGCCAAGGCTCATTTAAAATGGACTGTGGCAGAGTGGAAAACTTATCTGGGGTCAGACGAATCAAAATGTGAAGTTCTTTTTGGAAAACTGGGACGCCATCCGGACTAAAGAGGACAAGGACAACCCAAGCTGTTCTCAGCGCTCAGTTCAGAAGCTGATCTCTGATGGTCTGGGGTTCATGAGTGTGTGTGGCATGGGCAGCTTACACATCTGGAAAGGCCATCAATGCTGAAAGGTCTATCCAAGTTCTAGAACAACATCTGCTCCATCCAGACGGCGTCTCTTTCAGGGAAGACCTTACATTCTCCAACATGACAATGCCAGACCACACACTGCATCAATTACAGCATCATGGCTGCGCTGAAGAAGGATCCGGCACTGAAATGGCCAGCCTGCAGTCCAGATCTTTCACCATTAGAAAACATTTGGCACATCATAAAGAGGAAGATGCGATAAAGAAGACCTAAGACAGTTGAGCAGCTAGAAGCCTGTGTTAGACAAGAATGGGACAACATTCCTATTCCTAAACTTGAGCAGCTCGTCTCCTCAGTCCCCAGACGTTTGCAGACTGATATAAAAGAAGAGGGGATGACACACAGGGGGAAACATGGCCATGGCACAACTTTACTGAGATGTGTTGATGCCATGAAATTTAAAATCAACTTATTTTCCCCTTAAAATTACACATTTTCTCAGTTTAAACATTTGATATTTTGTATTCTGAATAAAATGAAATTTGAAACTTCCACATCATTGAATTCTGTTTTTATTCATAATTTGTTCTAACTTTATTGGAATCGGGTTTGTAAAACAAAACCAATCTTTCATTTGAAAGCCACGTTTCTAGCATCTGTTAAACCGCATTCTACCATCTTACAAATATGTCTAAATTACGGCACATGCTTTCAATGCAAAATGCTGAACAGTTAGTCGATGCGTTCATGAGCTCAAGGCTAGATTATTGTAATGCTCTACTGGGTGGTTGCCCTGCTCGCTTAATAAACAAACTCCAGCTGGTCCGACCTGTGCTCTCATTAGGGCCAGCATATGGATTGGGTGTTCACAGGTGTGTGTGTGTGTGTGTGTGTTCTGCAGACGGACGATCCACCGGCTGGCAGCGCGGTCTGCGATCCGCTGTCTGGAGCTGGAGGAGCGGGTCGGTGGAGCAGGAGCAGAGGCCCTCCGGAGCCGCATCCTGGAGCTCAGTGTTCAGGCCGGAGTCAGCAGCACTCACACCGCCTTCATCGCCATCAATAAACACAGCAAACAGGCCGTCAAGGGGCCACTGCTGCAGAGGAGTGTGCCAGTGCGGGGTGAGTGTGTGTGTGTGTGTGCGTGTGTGTGTATTTAGAGCTGGTCAGTCCCAGGTAAGGTGTGTGTGTGTGTGTGTGTGTGTGCGTGTGTATTTAGAGCTGGTCAGTCCCAGGTAATGTGTGTGTGTGTGTGTGTGTGTGCTTGTGTGTGTGTGTGTGTGTGTGTGTGTGTGTGTGTGTGTGCGTGCGTGCATGCGTGTGTGCGTGTGCGTGTGTGTGTGTGTAAGAGTGCGTGCGTGTGTGCGTGTGTGTGTGTGTGCGCGTGTGTGTGAGTGTGTGTGTGTGCACGTGTGTGTGTGAGTGTGTGTGTGTGTGCACGTGTGTGTTTGTGCGTGTGTGTGTGAGTGTGTGTGTGTGTGAGAATGTGAGTGTGTGAGTGCGTGTATGCGTGTGTGCGTGTGTGTGTGAGTGTGTGAGTGCGTGTGCGTGCGTGCGTGTGTGCGTGTGTGTGTGAGTGTGTGAGTGCGTGTGTGCGTGTGTGTGTGTGCGTGCGTGTGCGTGCATGCGTGTGTGTGTGCATGTGTGTGCGTGCGTGCGTGCGTGCGTGCGTGCGTGCGTGCGTGTTTGCGTGTGTGCGTGTGTGCGTGCGTGCGTGTGTGCGTGCATGTGTGTGAGTGTGTGTGTGTAGAGCAGGGCAGATAGACTCTGCCGGACACTGGTTCTCCGGGATCTAAGGCCTATTTCACAAAACTAGGATAATGAGATACATTTTTTTGTGATCCTGGCTCAGTTTATCCGCTAATATACAGATATCTTTCGTTATCGTTCTTGGTGTGAGTGTGTCTTCAAGGTACGTTTACATGACAGCGGTGTACTACAGTTTGCATACACATGACAAGATTGTATCAGTCTTCAGCCTGCTACGAGTTAAGAGCAGCTGTAGTAGCGATCCTCCCTGGTAGGGGGCAGTATTAACTTTAGGTAAGTCTGGATAAATGATAGTAGAGGAATTGATTAGGGGTTGGTTTGTGTGCCCATGTGCATGTTAGCAGTGTTTGAGCTGATCTACTGCATTTGAGGAACCCTTAAAGGGGGGGTGAAATGCTGTTTCATGCATACTGATCTTTTTACACTGTTAAAGACTTGGAATCCCATACTAAACATAGACAAAGTTTCAAAAGTTAAGGTGGACGTTTGATGGGAGTATTTCTTTGTCAAAAATACTACTTCCGGTTAGTCATAAGTTTCGGCAAGTTTTTTGAGATCATGCGTCCCCATTGACGTTAGTGGGGGCGGAATTTCCTTGTATGGGCCTTACGGACAATTCTACCGGAAGCGCGTGAGAGAGAGAGAGGGAGAGAGAGAGAGAGAGAGAGAGAGAGAGAGAGAGAGAGAGAGAGAGAGAGAGAGAGCGAGGGAGAGAGCGAAAGCAACAGCCTACGCCCATCAAAGCGGGGCTTGTAGGATGCTGGACAGGTGACAATTACACATAGCACATAACAATGTCACCAAAAAAGTGGGTTTTTGGTTGCCAGACCAAGACAGTCCTGCACAGATTCGCCAAAAACCCCGCGTTAAGGCAACAGTGGATGTAATTTGCTTTTCCGGATCAGCAACTGAGTTGCGCGAATGTTTATATCTGTTCGCTGTTTCATAAACAAGGCCCAGCTCGACGCCGAATTTTCCCAATCGCCTAATGCTGAAGGATGGAGCAGTCCCAACGTTAGAAGGGTGAGTGAGACTGCTTTTAGTCACCTTACTGTCTACACAAACCACGCGTAAACACACAAACACACGTGCACAACTGCACTTCCCACATGTACACCTTCAAAGACAAAAATACGACGATATAATTCAAGTATAAATATGTAAATAACACAAGCTGCTAAGCATATTATATAGTTAGTGTATAACTTGTACCACATACAGACGTCCTGCTCTAGTCGTTTTTGCTGCTGCTCCTGTTCAACTGCAGCCTCTGGGTCTGATTCCGGATCATAGATGTATGGCTGTATCCGATTAAAAGCCATATTTTTATTTTGAATAAAGTTTTTTTCCGCTGTTAGGGATGCACTCGACTCAACACACAGCGCGCTGCTGCACACGTCATTATTTAGCTCCGCTCACACGACACGCCCCCACCCGCTCGGCTTTTTTCGGAAAGACTCGGAACAGCGCATCTTTCTTATATAATTATTAAAAAAATAAAAACTTTTCGGAGATATGCAGGATGCAATGCTACTCTATAGGTACTCAAGATTGACATGACACTGACTGAAACTGAGTGTTTCACCCCCCCTTTAAGCATTGCTTCATTCTCAACTAAGTGTTTTTGTCTACGGGATGTTTGATGCCTATGATCATGTTGAGGATGGAACTGGAATCTTCATTGATGCTTTTGACACGGACTTAAATTGACCAAATTGTCTTCTCTTCTATGGATTTGCATTGAGGACTGCTTTGACGTTCTACAATACGGACTAGCATTGTGATTCAAGGACGTCAGTAGCTTCAGTCGATATCTCCTCTGAACTCCTTCAGTGTTTAACACCGATAAGACTGGTTTCTTTGACTCTTACACATATAGGTAGTGATGGCCAAATGAGGCTTCCTGAACCACTGAGGCTTTCCAGCCCATTGGTTCACCAAAAGGTTCATTTACCTGAAGCCTCATGAAACAGTGTGCTCCCTAGTGACACCTGCTGTGCAAAGCAATGCATCGCACACAAATCTATTCATCCTGAGCAACCAAATTATCATAGTGTGGGCACACCCTTTTTCTATTGCCTGTGTATTAATAAAGTATTTTACTCTGCTTGTATTAACCTATGTACACACAACTCACACAAACACACAACTTTGTGTTCAACTATTCAGTAGTTCTTTGGGTTAGTGATGAGTGAATGGCCAGAATGATTGTAAATAAATTATTGTGAGTGCAGTGCTTATGGGACTGGAATTGTGGAACAGTAAACTGCAACAGGGATGGGAAAGCTTTCCCTAATACAGTCTAGTCTTATAATAATATTATTAATAATAATAGCAATAATATATATATATATAATAACACTAGGCCTACTACTAATATATATATATATATAATAACACTAGGCCTACTACTAATATATATATATATATATATATATATATATATATATATATATATATATATATATATATAATAACACTAGGCCTACTACTAATATATATATATATATATATATATATATATATATATATATATATATATATATATATATATATATATATATATATATAATAACACTAGGCCTACTACTAATATATATATATATATATATATATATATATATATATATATAGGGGTGATTCTTCAATTGGGGGAACTTTTATGTCCCCGGGTTATACATTCATGTTAAAAATATATATAATATATATTATAATTATAATTACGTAGTATACACACTACTAGATATACAACTAGATATAGGCTAATTTACTCTATTAATCTACTATAATTTACTCTAATAATCTACTAAACTAAGTAAAATGTAATATAATATATAATACAAGCTATGATATATAATGATATCGCTACTACATACAACCAACACCTCAACACCAATGCAAATGCCTACTGCAAACCCCACAAGAGGCGCGAGGTTTCGAACCACTTTTATCCGAAAGCGATACTCCGAATGAAGCAATGACGTATTCAACAGAAAACGAGGCCTCGTTTGTCATCGTCACGTGATTTTCACGGAAACGATACAAGCCTCGAATCGGGGCTTCATCTGGAGCGCCCCTTTTTGCTCGACACAAGCTCCGGAGCCTCGCTTCAGATGTCCCATCACTACATATAGGGCCCTATTTTAACGATCTGAAAGTGTCAAAGCGCAAAGCGCAAGTAACTTTGTTGGCGGGTCTCGGCGCTGTTGTTATTTCCCCGGCGGGATAAATGGCTCTTGCGCCCGGCGCAAATCTAAAATGGGTTGGTCTGAAGTAGATTCATTATTCATAGGTGTGGTTTGGGCGTAACGTGAATAAACCAATCAGAGCGCCATCCAACATTCCCTTTAAAAGCAGCTGCGCAAGTTCCATTACGGGTCGCTATTATTATGGCGTATTTACCAGGCGCACGCCAGGAGCGGTTCACAGCCGAGGAGACTGATGTTCTTGAAGAGCAGTGAAAGACAGAGGAGTTGTGTGGTATGGGGATGGAGAAACACACCCAATATAGCGGCGGTTAAACAGTTTTTTAGTTTTTCAGTCGATTTTTTTTCCTGGTTCTTGACGGACAAACCAATGTGTCAGATGTCCTTATATACAGATATGTGTTGCCACTATTGGGCAAACAGGTCTGATCCTTCATTACTACAATTAGCCTGAATAATTTGTAAGCTAGATTTATGCCTATTTTTTCACATCTTCGTGGCACACCACAATGATTTCCGTCATCTCATGTGTTCATATTTTTTTAGTGTAACTATTTATGATTTGCAAAAATAACTGTTGCATCTGTGTAGATTTCATGAGCAAAGTGTGTGTGCGTTGTGCACGCTATACATTATGGTCAAGCATGCGCCCTTAAAATAGCATAATGAACAACGCGCCGCTGACTTTAGACCAGGTTTTTTCTGGTCAGTGGAGCAACTGTTTAATGGAACAGCAGAATAGCTCCAGGGATTGTTTGCGCCGGAACACGCCTCCTCTTTTGCGCTGAACCGCCCAGGGAGCGCAAGTTCATTCACTAGATTAGTGACGTGCTTCTGTGGAGGGAAAAGCGCGCCTTGCGCCGGTGCAAAATAGGAATGACACATGCGGCGGTGTACAAAGTCAATTGTGCTGGGGGCAAGACTTTGCAAGACTTTGTACCCTTAGAGTTTGTACAAGCAAAGACTTATACATAGTTTGATCAAGATGGATTAATGTTTGATCTCAGATGCACAAGTGTGGTTATGAAGGATACTAGCACTGTTGTGGTTTTAGTATAATGTGTTGGTTGTTAAATGCTCATTATAATTAAAAGAAATTCAGGTAAAAGGAACAAACAACCAGATGTTGTGTGGCTGCCTTATTTTATCAAGCAGAATTAGTCATCGTTTATGTTGGAAACCCACCCAAATGCAGGGCCCGTATTTATCAAGCTTCTCAAAGTGCTATTTTAGTCTTAAGTGCTGAGAAATGATGACATTTGCTCCTGCTTTCAAACTTCAGTATAAAGGAAGGTTATCAAATGTCTTAAAGCTAGAATCCCTCTTCCTCTGGCAGTTATTTAAGAGCTCGAGCGGTCTCTCAGGGGTCAGGAGTGGCCAGTAGGGGCGCTGAGGAGGCAGAGACGAATCTTTCAGGAGAGGGAGAATGTGTTCGAAATGTTTGACGTCGAGTTAATCAAACGGTATCGCTCGGACAGAGCAGACATCTTCTTTTTCAGCGCTGGTTAATGTTGGGCTTTATAAAAAATAAAATAAAAACAAACACAGTTGGAGTAATTCAGCAGCAGTGGCGGTCGCTTCTTCCTCCTGCCATGTCGGTTTTCTTTTGGAATCCATGGTGGCTGATTATATAAAATCTAGGCTATAGATAGGCAGGTCATTTAACAGCACACCAGTTAAAAAAATAATTAAATGGATGAAAACATGTTTATCTTTCACTTCAGTTGTGTCTATTATAATCTATTCTCTTAAACTCTTTATTGTCAAATGTGTGTTGGACGTAAACTCCTCTTAGGAACTTCACCATTCACTGTGAATAATCTGAGGATATTCTTAAATAAGCACATCTCTTCAGTGATTGGCTCATGCCTATGACATCATCCTAAATCCCGTCTGTGGCGCAGCAGAGTGTGGTAAATCGACTCTAAGACGGACAGATTTACTCCTACTCTTCACTTAAAGTATGATCGGGACGCTTGATAACTCTCGTTTAAGCGCAGCTTTGAGCCGAGAATTATTTTACTCTTAAGTCGATTCTCAGCGGTGTTCTTGTGAGTAATTCTAAGATGTTTGATAAATACGGGCCCAGATATGTAACTATCTTTGATTTAAATATAATTATGAGATAAGATCACCAAGATATCCCGGCCTAATCCCTTATCCTTGTTCTGTGTCCCCTGGAGGTTTCCTGTCAGAGAAGAGTGTAATATCGTTGTGCTCAGGTCATCAATAACACTCAGTTCTTTTCAGGTATGATGAGAGGGTCCGCCTGTGGTGCCCCTATGATGATGTGCGGTAAGAAATTACATCACTATATTTATATTCAGCGGTTTTTGTTCCGTTTTTAAAAAAATTAATAAATAAATAACACACACTGTTTTTCTTTTAGCCTCATATGTGTGTCAGTCCATCTCAAGTGCTCAAACTTCTTCATTTTCTTTTTTTTGAGTGACCTCTATGTATCGCTAATCTAAAACTACAGTTTTTAATATTTGTATTTTACCTGGTTTAGCTGCAGTGGCTGTCTTTGTGTAATTTAATTAAAAATAAATGAAATTATTTTTCAATGATGTCTCTGGTGAAGGACCACATAGGACACTGATGTAAGTTCTGTAGAACATTTGTGTTATTTGTTATGCGTTTATTACATCTGTATATTTCTCCAAGTAGGTGAATCGAGCTTTTCTCCAGATTTCTGCTCTATCTCTGTGAGCAGCAGAATCTCAGACGCGCTCTCAGCATATCTGTGAAAGTTTCAGCTTCCTGTCTGATCCAGAGATAATCAAACCCCATACTGAGGCGTATTTAATATATAAATGCCACACACACTTTCACAGTCCCATACAAATATTAACAGACACCCTAAAAACCAGCGCTGAGACTGAAACCCTGACCAATCCTGACCACTGCATTCAGTTATAGGAACAATAATGATTTTATATATATATATATATTATAATTATATATGTTCATGAACCTTGTGAAGATCAGCTTATGTCCTAAAGAGCAACGACCATCCTGAACTCAAGTATTGAGTTTTCTGTAAATGTTCATATAAAGGAGATGTTTTGTGCTGTGAGATAAACAACGTAAAATAAAAATACAAAACTATTTTTAATTACAACATATCAAACACAATCACTAAAAAAACTGGAAAATGAAGAATGGTCATGCAACCAACTCTACAGTTTGTGGGGCTCTTGAGACTGATTTGAGCCGTGTGTGTGTGTGTGTGTGTGTGTGTGTGTGTGTGTGTGTGTGTGTGTGTGTGTGTGTGTGTGTGTTAGTAGCTGGTTTGGTGTGAGTGGGTTGTGATTTAGTTTTCATGTGTTTTATCAGTGTCTGTTATTCTTATATCTGCTTTTCTCTCTATTCTCAGCAATGGCAGCTCGCAGGATGCCTCCAATTTTGTGTGATTCTCCAATTTGTAAGACAAGATATCCTTCACTGAGCTTTTCTTTTTATTGTTTTATATTAATCTAATTGTCTCTTTCTGAATGTCACTCTTTGATTGGTTTTAGTAAGAAGTCGTACCATGAGTAAATCTACTGATGTCATGATGTTGGAGTGCGAATCTTTATCCGATCCAGGTAAATCAGATTCAGAAAACATGCCTCAGTCGGACAGGACTGGGTTAGCCGTCATGTTACACTTACTGAGCTGCTTCTGCATTTAATCTCATCTGAATATAGGTTAGGTCCGTCTTCCCATTCTGTGCCCTTATCAGTCCCTAGAGTTAGTAAAACTCACTGTCAGAGCACTTCTTAAGGGTCATGTTTCCTAGTGTGGCACTCTTCAGGGTTTAAATGTTGACCCGAGCTTTGAAAAGGAGTCGGAATACTCTTGGGTTAATTAGCATCTAACATTTTCTCAAAATGAGTTCATTAAGTCCTAGGGGTGTGACGAGACACTGATCTCACGAGACTAGACAAGATGTTTTACATAGTATTTTTAAGAAATCCACAATGATAAAATACATGACTAGAAATTAAAAATAGTTTGCAGCTGCATTTGAAATGTTTTAACTAATCATCTTGTAATGAATGTCTTTTCGTTTCTATTTTCGGAGTATGAATGATCATTTACAGTAAAAGACAGCAGTACTTTATTCTCTCCTGTAAGATCGTCTCTTCAGAACTGCACGTGAGCTTTTGACCTCCTCACTGAACTCCTTCCTACAAATTGATCATAGATATATAAGTGCAAACAATAACCATAATCAAACCTCAATATTCAAAGTGCAAATAGAGACCACTTTTTTCTTCAAGCATGATACAGAACTAAGAGATGGTTACAACTAGATAGCTTTCATATTGGGAGATATTTGCGTGCCTCAGGGAGCCGCTTTCAAACGTGTATCAGTCGCGTTTGAATGCGCGTTCCCCTTTACTTTCACTTTCGTGATCATGCGTATTGTCCACTAACATGTTACACACACACATAACACACACTCAATGCAAGCGCGTCACATGTAACACACACTCGTCTTCTCATCGCGTGATCACTGCTGTAAACAGCTCGTTCCAGATGAGCTGATGGAATTGAAGCGACTGTTATGATTAGCCACCTGAATTAAAAATATAATATAAAAATATATAAAAATATAAAAGCAAAACTAGAGTGCAGATGTAATATATAAACTTCACCCTTACACTCCGTCATGACCAGGTCATGCGAATATCCTCGATACCTCGACGAGAAATCCCGTCACATTTTAGTCTCGCCAGATCCCGTCACGGTTTAGACTCACCAGATCCCGTCACGGTTTAGTCTCGCCAGATCCCGTCACGGTTTAGTCTCGCCAGATCCCGTCACGGTTCAGTCTCGGCAGATCCCGTCACGGTTCAGTCTCGGCAGATCCCGTCACGGTTCAGTCTCGCCAGATCCCGTCACGGTTCAGTCTCGCCAGATCCCGTCACGGTTCAGTCTCACCAGATCCCGTCACGGTTCAGTCTCGCCAGATCCCGTCACGGTTCAGTCTCGCCAGATCCCGTCACGGTTCAGACTCGCCAGATCCCGTCACGGTTTAGTCTCGCCAGATCCCGTCACGGTTTAGACTCGCCAGATCCCGTCACGGTTTAGTCTCGCCAGATCCCGTCACGGTTTAGTCTCGCCAGATCCCGTCACGGTTTAGACTCGCCAGATCCCGTCACGGTTAAGATTCGCCAGATCCCGTCACGGTTTAGACTCGCCAGATCCCGTCACGGTTTAGACTCGCCAGATCCCGTCACGGTTTAGACTCGCCAGATCCCGTCACGGTTTAGACTCGCCAGATCCCGTCACGGTTTAGACTCGCCAGATCCCGTCACGGTTTAGTCTCGCCAGATCCCGTCACGGTTAAGACTCGCCAGATCCCGTCACGGTTTAGTCTCGCCAGATCCCGTCACGGTTTAGACTCGCCAGATCCCGTCACGGTTTACATTTACATTTGACATTTACATTTAATCATTTAGCAGACGGTTTTATCCAAAGCGACTTACAAAAAAGGGGAGAGTAATAGAAGCAACGGAACAGACAAGGCCAACAACCTGTAAGAGCTGTAAGAAATCTCAATTAATTAGCACAATACACAATTTTTTTTTTTTTTTTTTAAGACATCTACAACAAAAACTCACGTACGCAAAATGCCGAACACTGGATTTTGATAGCTATGATAACAACCCATTAGGACTAAGGCTGGTTCAGTCTCGCCAGATTCCGTCACGGTTTAGACTCGCCAGATCCCGTCACGGTTTAGACTCGCCAGATCCCGTCACGGTTTAGTCTCGCCAGATCCCGTCACGGTTTAGACTCGCCAGATCCCGTCGCGGTTTAGACTCGCCAGATTCCGTCACGGTTTAGACTCGCCAGATCCCGTCACGGTTTAGACTCGCCAGATCCCGTCACGGTTTAGTCTCGCCAGATCCCGTCACGGTTAAGACTCGCCAGGTCCCGTCATGGTTTAGACTCGCCAGATCCCGTCACGGTTTAGACTCGCCAGATCCCGTCACGGTTTAGACTCGCCAGATCCCGTCACGGTTTAGACTCGCCAGATCCCGTCACGGTTTAGACTCGCCAGATCCCGTCACGGTTTAGTCTCGCCAGATCCCGTCACGGTTTAGACTCGCCAGATCCCGTCACGGTTTAGTCTCCCCAGATCCCGTCACGGTTTAGTCTCGCCAGATCCCGTCACGGTTCAGTCTCGCCAGATCCCGTCACGGTTCAGTCTCGCCAGATCCCGTCACGGTTCAGTCTCGCCAGATCCCGTCACGGTTCAGTCTCGCCAGATCCCGTCACGGTTCAGTCTCGCCAGATCCCGTCACGGTTCAGTCTCGCCAGATCCCGTCACGGTTCAGTCTCGCCAGATCCCGTCACGGTTCAGTCTCGCCAGATCCCGTCACGGTTCAGTCTCGCCAGATCCCGTCACGGTTCAGTCTCGCCAGATCCCGTCACGGTTCAGTCTCGCCAGATCCCGTCACGGTTCAGTCTCGCCAGATCCCGTCACGGTTCAGTCTCGCCAGATCCCGTCACGGTTCAGACTCGCCAGATCCCGTCACGGTTCAGACTCGCCAGATCCCGTCACGGTTCAGACTCGCCAGATCCCGTCACGGTTCAGACTCGCCAGATCCCGTCACGGTTCAGACTCGCCAGATCCCGTCACGGTTCAGTCTCGCCAGATCCCGTCACGGTTCAGTCTCGCCAGATCCCGTCACGGTTTAGACTCGCCAGATCCCGTCACGGTTTAGACTCGCCAGATCCCGTCACGGTTTAGACTCGCCAGATCCCGTCACGGTTTAGACTCGCCAGATCCCGTCACGGTTTAGTCTCGCCAGATCCCGTCACGGTTTAGACTCGCCAGATCCCGTCACGGTTTACATTTACATTTTACATTTACATTTAATCATTTAGCAGACGCTTTTATCCAAAGCGACTTACAAAAAAGGGGAGAGTAATAGAAGCAACGAAACAGACAAGGCCAACAACCTGTAAGAGCTGTAAGAAATCTCAATTAATTAGCACAATACAAATTTTTTTTTTTTTTTTTTAAGACATCTACAACAAAAACTCACGTACGCAAAATGCCGAACACTGGATTTTGATAGCTATGATAACAACCCATTAGGACTAAGGCTGGTTCAGTCTCGCCAGATCCCGTCACGGTTCAGTCTCGCCAGATCCCGTCACGGTTCAGTCTCGCCAGATCCCGTCACGGTTCAGTCTCGCCAGATCCCGTCACGGTTCAGTCTCGCCAGATCCCGTCACGGTTCAGTCTCGCCAGCTCCCGTCACGGTTCAGTCTCGCCAGATCCCGTCACGGTTCAGTCTCGCCAGATCCCGTCACGGTTCAGTCTCGCCAGATCCCGTCACGGTTCAGTCTCGCCAGATCCCGTCACGGTTCAGACTCGCCAGATCCCGTCACGGTTCAGTCTCGCCAGATCCCGTCACGGTTCAGTCTCGTCAGATCCCGTCACGGTTCAGTCTCGCCAGATCCCGTCACGGTTCAGTCTCGCCAGATCCCGTCACGGTTCAGTCTCGCCAGATCCCGTCACGGTTCAGTCTCGCCAGCTCCCGTCACGGTTCAGTCTCGCCAGATCCCGTCACGGTTCAGTCTCTCGCCAGATCCCGTCACGGTTCAGTCTCTCGCCAGATCCCGTCACGGTTCAGTCTCGCCAGATCCCGTCACGGTTCAGTCTCGCCAGATCCCGTCACGGTTCAGTCTCGCCAGATCCCGTCACGGTTCAGTCTCGCCAGCTCCCGTCACGGTTCAGTCTCGCCAGATCCCGTCACGGTTCAGTCTCTCGCCAGATCCCGTCACGGTTCAGTCTCTCGCCAGATCCCGTCACGGTTCAGACTCGCCAGATCCCGTCACGGTTCAGTCTCGCCAGATCCCGTCACGGTTCAGTCTCGCCAGATCCCGTCACGGTTTAGACTCGCCAGATCCCGTCACGGTTTAGTCTCGCCAGATCCCGTCACGGTTTAGACTCGCCAGATCCCGTCACGGTTTACATTTACATTTTACATTTACATTTAATCATTTAGCAGACGCTTTTATCCAAAGCGACTTACAAAAAAGGGGAGAGTAATAGAAGCAACGAAACAGACAAGGCCAACAACCTGTAAGAGCTGTAAGAAATCTCAATTAATTAGCACAATACAAATTTTTTTTTTTTTTTTTTAAGACATCTACAACAAAAACTCACGTACGCAAAATGCCGAACACTGGATTTTGATAGCTATGATAACAACCCATTAGGACTAAGGCTGGTTCAGTCTCGCCAGATCCCGTCACGGTTCAGTCTCGCCAGATCCCGTCACGGTTCAGTCTCGCCAGATCCCGTCACGGTTCAGTCTCGCCAGATCCCGTCACGGTTCAGTCTCGCCAGATCCCGTCACGGTTCAGTCTCGCCAGCTCCCGTCACGGTTCAGTCTCGCCAGATCCCGTCACGGTTCAGTCTCGCCAGATCCCGTCACGGTTCAGTCTCGCCAGCTCCCGTCACGGTTCAGTCTCGCCAGATCCCGTCACGGTTCAGTCTCGCCAGATCCCGTCACGGTTCAGTCTCGCCAGATCCCGTCACGGTTCAGACTCGCCAGCTCCCATCACGGTTCAGTCTCGCCAGCTCCCGTCACGGTTCAGTCTCTCGCCAGCTCCCGTCACGGTTCAGTCTCTCGCCAGATCCCGTCACGGTTCAGTCTCGCCAGATCCCGTCACGGTTCAGTCTCTCGCCAGATCCCGTCACGGTTCAGACTCGCCAGATCCCGTCACGGTTCAGTCTCGCCAGATCCCGTCACGGTTCAGTCTCGCCAGATCCCGTCACGGTTCAGTCTCTCGCCAGATCCCGTCACGGTTCAGTCTCGCCAGATCCCGTCACGGTTCAGTCTCTCGCCAGATCCCGTCACGGTTCAGACTCGCCAGATCCCGTCACGGTTCAGTCTCGCCAGATCCCGTCACGGTTCAGTCTCGCCAGATCCCGTCACGGTTCAGTCTCTCGCCAGATCCCGTCACGGTTCAGTCTCTCGCCAGATCCCGTCACGGTTCAGACTCGCCAGATCCCGTCACGGTTTAGTCTCGCCAGATCCCGTCACGGTTCAGTCTCGCCAGATCCCGTCACGGTTTAGTCTCGCCAGATCCCGTCACGGTTCAGTCTCGCCAGATCCCGTCACGGTTCAGACTCGCCAGATCCCGTCACGGTTCAGACTCGCCAGATCCCGTCACGGTTCAGACTCGCCAGATCCCGTCACGGTTCAGTCTCGCCAGATCCCGTCACGGTTCAGTCTCGCCAGATCCCGTCACGGTTCAGTCTCGCCAAATCCCGTCACGGTTTAGTCTCGCCAGGCTGAACAGCTGGAGTCTTATTACTATTGTAACCATGTCTTTACTTCCTGTCTGGCCCTTAAAAGTGGTAATCATTGCTGTCTATGGAGGGGTCAGAATTCATCAGGAATATCTTCATCTGTGTCTGAAGATGAGCGAACGGCTGACGGGTTAGAGACGACATGAGGAATCACTGACAGGATTATCAGTTTTGGGAGAGCTGGCCCTTTAATTCAAGGGACACGCTATAACTGTCTTAACTACTTTAAGTTTAAGACTGCTATAAGTCTGATTTTTAGGGAAGGAACCACCAACTTATTTTTTTATCAACACAGTTTAAACCAGGTATAAATCACTCAAAACAATTAGAATAAACATGTGCTCTTGACACTTTATCTAATTATCCATACAACCAAATAAGTAAACCACACAAATTACATTTACAATACACCCTCAACACCTACTGAAATCAAAATACACATTGACCATACCAGCAAGAACAACTGTAAATGTAATCACGTAAATACCAGTCTTTGTTTTGGTTGAGAAACAAACCTGCCTAAGATGGGCTCAACATTGTTCAGGATGAACTTGACGTAAAAAGTCCACACGTCCCAAAAGACTGTCTCGTAGATGATGGGAGATGTGCCGGAATCCCTTACCGTCCTTTGTGCTTAAGATCCGAGAGATCGACAGGGCAGAGAACTTGTACAGATAATAACGGGTAATCCCAGCAATCTACGAAAGTGGTAGGAATGACAGAAGCAACAAAGAGTCCTTCTACAACAGAAAACATAAACTAAACATTAGTTGTGAAACCAATTAGCAAACCATCTCAAATAACCCAAAACAAAGCATGTGCAATGATTACATATCTATACAACAAAAATCACCCCGAAAAACATGAAGAATAAATAAAGAAAAAGAAAATACTCCTTACTTTGACTGAGCATAAAACCTAAGTTTCCCAATCAGGACTCAAAGCAGTTTGTGGCAACACAGTAGGCAAGCCATGCTTCATCTGTCCAACAAATCTTCCTAACTCTACTACCCACCTGGGTATATGCCACCTTCTAAAGCACCCTAGCGCCTCTAGTGGTGGGTAGTAGTAGTATTTAAGGTGGTGTGAACATAGTAACAGACCTGAGTCTGTTACAAAGCAATAAAAAAGAGGAAAGGACATTATCATGTACATTGCTCAGTATTAATAGCATCATACTTTCATCATCATACACCGCTAGGATATATCTTAGGTTATTCTAACTGTAAGTGATGACATCATCACTGCGTTTGGATGGTGATGACATCACAGCTGGTCTATCTGCTGCAGATGCGGATGTTAAAGGAACTGTATGTCAGAAATGTATTTCAATGAATCATAAAATGGCCCTGATACGTCTCTAGACATTAAGAAATCATGTAAATTTCAAACTCTTCTATCACTGCCAGCAGTAGTCCGGCAGGATATTGGCATTATAAAGCTGTTGTTGCAGCCCTCAGCTGATGTTGATGATGTCATGTTGTGTTTTGGCCTGAAGCTCCCCCTCCACCTATCGACCAATCAGGAGTCGGTAGTTTTTGGGGTTGCCAGATCTGCTCTAGTTAGCACAGCTGCAGATCTACAAACGTTCTGCTGATCCTGCAGCCAATCTGGCAACCTCGAGTCAGGGGGAGGGGGAGGGGGATACAATGCTCTACAATCATTTGAAAGTGATTGCAGTACCAGCTTTGGCCACAATCTTACATAAACTTCCTTTTAACCTTCAGAAGCGGCAAAACTCGCTCTGTGACTGAAATAGAGGCATTACTGCATCTGGCACCCAATCCTGTCTGAACTTTACTTTTACGATCTGCTTTACTGATAATAATCACATCAGAAACGTTACCTCTGCCTAACCTGTGTGTGTGTGTGTGTCAGCAGAGCCCGAGCCCCAGATGGACTCTCTGCTCCAGCTGGTCTCTCTTCAGAAGGCCTCCGGATGCTGGGAGCTCAACGCCGCGCTGGCTGCCGTGTTTGGGAAGACGGAGGACGAGCTGACCAATCACAGGCCAGCGCAGGTGTGGCACGTGATGTCATATCCTCAGGTGTGCCATGATTGTGTCGGTGTGTGTGACGTGTGGTTGTGTGTTCCAGGTGGACGGGTCTGTGTGGGCCACAGTTCTGGCTCTGATCTGGCTGAACACCTGTAGAGCAGATGACCAGGTGGAGTGGCAGTTAGTGGCCATGAAGGCGGCGGCGTGGGTCCGCGCGCAGAAACGTGAGGAATAACATTCAGTGCTTGCTGTACATGATCTCTTTCAGTGGTGATGAGTTTGGGTGTGTGTGTGTGTGTGTGTGTGTGTGTGTGTTTCAGCAGACGGCCTGACTCAGTGTGTGTGTGATGGGAACGTCCTGTTGGGAGGTCATGTGACTCAAGAGGCGCTGGGAATCTGAAGACTGGAGAATCTGAAAACAAATCTCTCTCACTCTTTATCACAAACATCTGTGTGTATATCAATAATCTATAACGAATGAAACTGACAGATTGATTTCTTCTTCAGTGGCTGAGGGATTTCTTCATTAAATGTAAGCTTTAGGGCCTGTCCTAAAATCATGTTACTGCTCTAAATAAATTCTCTGTGTGAGCAGATTGTGTCAGTGTGTCTTTATCAAACTATTCTTTCTTCAACAACCGAACTGCTGTACATATAGGACCATAAAACAAAGAAGAGTAAAGAAAAGAAACAGCTCTCACACTGATTTAAATGTCAAAGAATACAAAAATATCAGACCGCCGGAAGCACGTGGAGTTGCACTTTATTTCGATAGTCCACTTTACTTTTTTTTCCAACTGCTTACACACAAAATCATTACTTGTCAAACAATTTCTGAAACCTGACACTCGAACACCAGAACCACACACCAAATCTGCAAAACCTTACACTAATTCTCGGCCTCCAACTCCGTTTTCAACTTCATAAAACATTTTTTCAAAACACAACACACAATTCTCTATGTAACAAACAAAAGTCTAAGAGGAAGTATCTTGATTTCCTTTTCCAAACACAACCAATCAAAATGCATCCCTAATTCATCAGTGCCTCACACACACTCCTCTAAAGAAATTGTGTTCTTTACTGTATTCTAAAGAATATACTTTTGCTTTACATATGTTTATGGTTTTGTTGTATGCAGCAGTAATGTTTGGCCTAATCAGTATGTTATGTTTCTACATTGGTTCACACTGTACTTGACTTTCACTGTAGAACATTGTGTTGAAATGTAGATATAAGCCCATGAAAGACCAAAGAGCTTTAGATTTAGAACAACAGTATTTACACGGTATATCCAAAAATGTACTATTATGGACGAAGTGTTTGCCATTTGATGGAAATGCTTCTTTCTGACATCTGTTTGTGGCATTTTGAATGCAGGGTTACATTTTGAAGGAGATGAGGCATTTTGCATTTTGTGTGTGCAGTTTTGGGAATTGTGTGTAGAGTTTTGAAAAAAGGAGACATAGTTTTGAAAATGTGTGTAAGTAGTTGGAAAAAACTGTAAACTTTCTACTAACTATAAGTAACTTTACAACTACATGTCAGCAAACTCTCATTAGAGTATTAGTAGACTGTCAGTAGACTGGTAGGTTATGGTTAGGTGTTCGGGTTCGGGTTAGTAGAATAAGTTGAATTGTAGTTGCCAAGTTGCTTATAATCACTAGAATGTCTGTTGGGGGACCAACAAAATAAAGTTTTAGTAAATATAACTCTAAATAAGTAAATCATTATTCAGACAGTCTACAAATACTCTAATGACAGTTAGTTGACATGTAGTTGCCAAGTTACTTACAGTCAGTAGAATGTCTAAAGTGGACTATTGAAATAAAGTGTTAGCGCTTGTGGTCTGCAGACCTCAGAGACCGCGATGGGACGTCTGGTTCTATAAGGCAGACCATTTAAGGATTTATAACCAAACACTAAAACCTTAAAATCAATTCTAAAGTGTAGGGAACCCAGAATGAGGGACTTTGGGTGCAGACAATTGCAAAAACTGCAAACATGCAGAAATCTACAATCAGAGAAGGAACATTGTGGGTCGTCTTTTACATCTTCACAGGCTCTTGGATGTTCAGTAGTGATGGGACATCTGATTCGAGACTCCAGAGCTCGTGTCGAGCAAAAAGGGGCGTTCCAGATGAAGCCCCGATTCGAGGCTTGTATCGTTTCTGTGAAATTCACGTGACGATGACAAACGAGGCCTCGTTTTCTGTTGAATACGTCATTGCTTCATTCTGAGTATTGCTTTCGGATAAAAGTGGTTCGAAACCTCGCGCCTCTTGTGGGGTTTGCAGTAGGCATTTGCATTGGTGTTGAGGTGTTGGTTGTATGTAGTAGCGATATCATTATATATCATAGCTGTATTATATATTATATTACATTATACTTAGTTTAGTAGATTATTAGAGTAAATTAGCCTATATCTAGTTGTAATACCTATACTACGTAATTATAATATATATATATATATATATATATATATATATATATATATATATATATATATATATATATATATATATATAGCCTATATTAGTAGTAGAGTTATTATTATATATATATATAGCCTATATTAGTAGTAGTGTTATTATTATATATATATTATTCTGTTATTATTAATAATATTATTTTAAGACTAGACTGTATTAGGGAAAGCTTTTCCCATCCCTGTTGCGGTTTGCTGTTCCACAATTCCAGTCCCATAAGCACTGCACTCACAATAATTTATTTACAATCATTCTGGCCATTCACTCATCACTAACCCAAAGAACTACTGAATAGTTGAACACAAAGTTGTGTGTTTGTGTGAGTTGTGTGTGCATAGGTTAATACAGGCAGAGTAATATACTTTATTAATACACAGGCAATAGAAAAAGGGTGTGCCCACACTATGATAATTTGGTTGCTCAGGATGAATAGATTTGTGTGCGATGCATTGCTTTGCACAGCAGGTGTCACTAGGGAGCACACTGTTCCATGAGGCTTCGGGGAAATGAACCTTTTGTACTTACTGTTAAAAAACTCAGTGCCTTTTCTCGACATTGCCGCAAAATTTCAAAGAGTAAATAAACGAGTAGCGGAAATGACGCAAGTCGAAGCGTCTTGGATTTGCTCATGCGCAGTACGGGGATGTAAGCGTTTTCAGATGTTTCAGTGTAGATGAACATCTTTTGGAAAATGATTGAAAATGATAGTGTGGACGCGGAGCATTTTTAGACGAAAACTCAGTTTTTAAATTGATCCGGATTAGTGTAGACGTAGCCTTAATGGCAGTGAAAAGGTTATTACAGAGTTTTACAGAAGCACATCTGCCGTTGCAACTGTAAGAACGGACAAAACATGATCAAAATTGAAAGCAACTGAAAGCCGGCTCATATGCACACCGCCATCATCTTGAAATCATATGATTTGATTCGTGTCTTCTGATTGGTTGCTGTGGACTTAGAGGATTTTGCTGTTTCTGCCAATGAACCAATATTCCTGAATGGGCTGAAGATGAGATTCAGTGGATCTGAAGTGAAAGTATTTGATGAACGTTCTATATGTGGAGAGCATTATCTAATGTTTGGCGGAGGCGGCGTTTAGCGGCTTTTGCATTTAAACTCTTCAATTCTTCCCTGCGAAGACTGCCTCGAATGCCCCGACGCTCTGGAGGACTTCCGTCTTTTTTGGTGAGACAGTGGCAGCAGCTGGAGGAACAAATCACCTACCAAAAACTGCAGGAATAGCTGAGATGAGGTTGTAATGAGGTGTAGCTGGTGGAGCAAAGGCCTCTTGAAATGAAGATTGCGTTGTGAGCGGAGCCGACGCCGGTGTGGTGGAAGACGTAGAGTCATCATCGATGGATCCACAAATCTGCGGTAAGAGGAAATAGCTGTTTCCAGATGTCGAGAGCGTTGATAATCCAGGTGCCATAGAAAAGGCAGACTCAAGAACCCCCTGCCTGGTTTCTGATATGTTAACCACTTCAGGTAGTGCTTGTACAGCTCTGAATAGATCGGCGTAAGGACTTTCTTATTCAAAGCAGGGGGAAGGTGGAGCAGGTGCAGAAATCTCAGATCTCAGCTTGTCGAGGTGAAAATGACTTGGCAGTTTGTTTCACAACGGTTTGTTTGGGTTAAACTAACGTTGCAGGATAGAAGGAGTGCCATCTGTAGTTAAATCAGAGGGGCAGCCCAGATGGAGATTTTTGCACATCATTTCACAGTTATTGACAGTCTCAAGGGCAGCAGTGATTTTCTCCGTAGCCCACTGGGTCCTGGGATAGTTCCACATCTGGACACGAAGCTTCGACACATGGCGTAGGCGGAACGGGCTCTTCATCAGAATCAGAAATATCAAAAAGCACTTTATGTAAAAGGCCACGCCACCCACGAGCAGCAAATTTACATTTACCTTTATGCATTTAGCAGACGCTTTTATCCAAAGTGACTTATAACTCAGGAGAACAGGAAGCGGTCCGTCAAGAAGAGGCAACGAAACACAAAAAGTGCCCTAAATACCAAGATTTGTACACTGCTCAGAGTAGCAAAGACTAGAAAAGGGAAGAAGAAAGGAGAAATAAAGGAGGAAAGAGTTTTTTTTTTTAATGTAAGATTAAGTGCTCGTGGAAGAGATGAGTTTTTACCTGTCTTTTGAATGAAGCGAGTGATTCTGTCGTGCGTATGGAGGACGGAAGATCGTTCCACCAACCCGGAACAATGAAAGAAAAAGTTCTAGAGAGGGATTTCATGCCTCTCTCTCTGATGGTACCACAAGCCTCTGCTCATTAGCTGAGCTCATTAGCTGAGCGAAGGCTTCTGGTGGGGGTGTAGACTCGTAGGAGTGAGTCGAAGTATGCGGGTGCTGCGCTTGTGGAAGATCCATAAGCAAGAATCAGGGCTTTGAATTTGATCTGGGTAGCGAGTGGTAGCCAATGCAGAGAGATTGGTGGAGACTGGAGGTTTTTCACAGTTTATGGAAAGAGAGCATGATGGGATATAGAAAGGCCATAAAAACTGCTAGATCTGCTTATTTCTCAACTCTTTTAGAAGAAAACAAACACAACCCTAAGTATTTATTCGATACAGTGGCTAAATTATCAAAAAATAAAGCTTCAGCTTCTGACGTTTGTAAACAACACAGCAGTAATGACTTTATGAACTTCTTTACTAGTAAGATTGATAATATTAGGAATAAAATTATAACCATGCAGCCGTCTACTGTATCACTTCAGACAGAGCGCTGTAGTGTCACTGAGGAAAAATTACACTCATTCACTGCTATAGGAGACACACACACACACACACACACACACACACACACACACACACTCATTCACTGCTATAGGAGGAGAAGAACTGGCTAAACTTGATAAATCATCAAAATCAACAACATGTATGCTTGACCCTATACCGACTAGGCTATTAAAAGAGATACTTCCAGAGGTCATAGATCCTCTGCTTAATATCATTAATTCATCTTTGACATTAGGATATGTACCGAAAACTTTTAAGTTGGCTATAATTAAACCACTTATTAAAAAAACGCAACTTGGTCCTAAAGAATTAGTCAATTACAGGCCAATCTCGAATCTACCGTTTCTATCAAAAATACTAGAAAAGGCCGTGTCTTCACAATTATGCTCCTTTTAGAAAGAAATGGTGTCTGAGGATTTCCAGTCAGGATTTAGACCGTATCATAGCACTGAGACTGCTCTAATTAGAGTTACAAATGATTTACTCTTATCATCTGATCGTGGTTGAGTCTCTCTATTAGTGTTACTCGATCTTAGCGCTGCATTCGCTACCATCGATCACAATATTCTTCTGAATAGAATCAAAAATTATGTTGGCGTTAGTGGAACTGCTTTGGCATGGTTTAAATCGTACTTATCTGACCGTTATCAGTTTGTAGCAGTAAATGAAGAGATGTCACACCGATCACAAGTTCAGTATGGGGTACCGCAAGGCTCAGTGTTAGGACCGTTGCTTTTCACCCTGTATATGCTCCACTGGGAGATATCATTAGGAAACATGGCGTTAGTTTTCATTGTTATGCTGACGATACTCAGCTCTATATTTCCTCACGCCCTGACGAAACCTACCAATTCACAAGATTAACGGAATGCAGAGCTGATATAAAAAATTGGATGAATAGTAATTTCCTGCAACTTAATTCAGATAAAACTGAATTTTTAATTATTGGACAGAAAAGCTCCACTAGTAGTAACCGAGAATACTGTCTAACACTTGATGACTGCTCTGTCAAGCCCTCGTCGTCAGTGAGGAACCTGGTGTCACGGCTGTAATGAGAGACAGAGAGGATCCAATAGCGAATCAAATACAAGTTTATTGTTCCACAGGACGGCAAGCGTCAACAATAAACCAAGCTCAGATAACAGGTAAAGTGATAAAGAGACAGGCTCCAGGGTACAGGCAGGCGAGCCGCGGCGAAGGTCAGGTGCAGGCGGTCAGGCAGACGATATGGCCAGAGCAGGGACGCAGCGGACAACCAGAGGCCGAATCCGGGACCAGGAACAGAGATAATCCCCCAGGGGAACAGAAGCCGAAGCCAGCCACGCCAGAAACGCCTGTAACAATCTGACAATGGGTGCCAGTGAGAGAGCGGTATAAATAGTGAGACTGATGAGTGCAGCAGGTGAAAGTGATGAGTCCCATAATCAGTGGCCACGCCTCCCACACAACCTCACAAGATACAGAGAAGGAGACAATGAATTCATGAACCGTGACAGTACCCCTCCCCCTAGGAGCGCCTCCTGGAGCTCCCAGGAGGACCTACCTGTCGATTGTAATCATCGATAAGGGAGTGATCCAGTATGTCCCTAGCAGGAACCCAACTTCTCTCCTCCGGACCGTAACCCTCCCAGTCCACCAAGTACTGGAATCCGCGTCCCCTCCGTCTAGCGTCCAGAATACGATTGACCGTATAAGTTGGTTCCCCATCTACGAGTCGCGGCGGGGGGGGGGACCGGGGTAGGCGGATTAATAGGAGCATGAAAAACAGGTTTTAATTTGGAAACATGAAACACGGGGTGAATTCTCCCGTACGCGGGAGGTAGTTTGAGGCGGACTGTCACCGGGCTAAGAATTTTGGTGACAGTAAACGGGCCAATGAATTTAGGAGCTAACTTATTACTCACGGAGCGGAGAGGAATGTTCTTAGAAGAAAGCCACACTTTTTGACCCACGACGTAGACGGGAGGCTTAGACCGGTGGCGATCGGCTTGGGCCTTGGTGCGTCTACCCACCCGGAGCAGAGTCTCACGGGCTCTACTCCAAGTGTCTCGACACCTCTGGACGAAGGCGTGCGCGGAGGGGACCGCGACTTCGGATTCCAGACTGGGAAAGATAGGTGGCTGGTACCCTAGACTACATTCAAAAGGCGAAAGGCCCGTACCTGACACTGGTAATGAATTATGTGCGTACTCAATCCATGAGATGAGTTGACTCCAGGAGGAAGGATTTCTGGAGGCCAAACATCGTAACCCTCTCTCAAGGTCCTGGTTGGCCCGCTCAGTCTGGCCATTGCATTGCTGAGGATGAAACCCTGAAGACAAACTAACCGTCGCCCCTAATAATTTACAAAATTCTCGCCAAAATTTGGACACGAACTGGGGTCCCCTGTCGGAAACCACGTCCATCGGAAGGCCATGTAAACGAAAGACGTGATCGACGACAGCTACCGCTGTCTCCTTGGCTGAGGGTAATTTGGGCAAGGGAACAAAATGTACCATCTTCGAGAATCGGTCCACGACAGTTAAAACAACCGTCTTGCCCTGGGAGGGCGGGAGGGCGGTGATAAAATCTAGAGCGATATGGGACCAGGGTCTCGAAGGGACAGACAGCGGTTGAAGGAGCCCATCGGGAGGGCGGTTAGATGTCTTCCCCATGGCACAGACTGAACAGGCCAAAACAAAATCTCGGATGTCACGAGCCATACCGGGCCACCAGAATCGTTGCTTAACCAAAAATTTGGTTCTATTGACTCCTGGATGACAAGCGACATTGGAGCAGTGTCCCCATCGAACAACGTCGGACCGAACTCCCTCCGGAACGAATAATCGGTTCGGTGGTCCACCGTGCGGAGGCGTTACCCCTTCTAAGGCCGTCCTGACCTTCGATTCGACCTCCCATACGAGTGTGGAGACTCTAAGTCTCTCAGGTAAAATGCACTCGGGAGTAGACGGGCGTTCGGAGCGGTCAAAAACGCGCGACAAAGCATCGGGTTTGATGTTTTTGGAACCCGGGCGGTACGAAAGAGAAAAGTCAAAACGTCCGAAAAAAAGGGACCACCGAGCCTGCCTGGAGTTAAGTCTCTTAGCAGATCTGATGTATTCCAGATTCTTATGGTCGGTCCAAACGATAAAAGGAACCCCCGAACCCTCTAGCCAATGACGCCACTCCTCCAATGCCAGTTTGACTGCCAACAGCTCTCTATTACCAATGTCATAATTGCGTTCGGCTGGCGACAAGCGATGAGAAAAAAACGCGCAAGGGTGCATCTTGTCATCCGAGGAAGAGCGCTGGGATAGAACCGCTCCTACCCCCACCTCTGACGCGTCAACCTCCACCACAAACTGGCGTGATGGATCAGGGGTCACTAAAATGGGAGCCGAAACAAAGCGGCTCTTCAGGTTGGTAAATGCAGTCTCGGCTGCAACCGACCACCTGAACGCCGTTCGGGTGGAGGTCAAGGCAGTCAGAGGCGCGGCTAGCTGGCTGAAGTTGCGAATAAAACGCCGATAAAAATTGGCGAACCCCAGAAACCTCTGTAGGGCCTTACGGGAATCTGGACTTGGCCAATCTATCACAGCCCTAACCTTATCGGGATCCATGCGCATTCCCTCGGATGAGACGATGTAACCTAAAAATGGTACAGACTGTGCATGAAACGCGCATTTCTCCGCCTTGACAAAAAGCCCATTCTCTAGCAACCTCTGTAACACTAGTCTGACGTGCTGGACATGTTCCTGGAGAGAAGAAGAAAAAATCAGTATGTCATCCAGGTAAACATAAAGAAACTGATCTACCATGTCTCCCAGCACGTCATTGACCAGTGTCTGGAAGACTGCGGGAGAGTTGGACAGCCCGAAGGGCATGACCAAATATTCAAAGTGCCCCCTGGGGGTGTTAAATGCAGTCTTCCATTCATCCCCCTTCCTGATGCGCACCAAATGATAAGCATTGCGTAAATCCAATTTCGTGAATATGGATGCTCCCTGTAACCTCTCGAAGGCTGAAGACATCAACGGCAAAGGATAGGTATTCTTTACCGTGATGTTATTCAGCCCCCGGTAGTCAATGCAAGGTCGCAGAGAACCATCCTTCTTACTCACGAAAAAGAACCCCGCCCCCGCTGGAGAAGAGGAAGGACGGATGAACTTGGAAGCTAGAGAATCAGAAATGTATTTCTCCATGGCCTCCCTTTCAGGAGTAGAAAGTGAATATAACTTGCCCTTAGGCGGAGACTTGCCTGGAAGTAGATCTATAGCACAGTCATAGGGACGATGAGGAGGAAGAGAAGCAGCCCGGGACTTACTGAACACCTCCTTCAGGTCGAGGTACTCCTTGGGCACGTTAGATAAATCCACCGTCTCCTCCTGCAACACAGAACTAGACATACACGAACGAGCAGACACAAGACAAGAGGCATAACACTGATTACTCCAGGATGTGATAGTATTATGTCCCCAGTCAACCCTGGGATTGTGTTTCTGTAACCAGGGATGACCGAGGACAACAGGTGCGTGTGGAGTGTCAGTGAGGAGGAATGTGATAGTTTCTGTGTGGTTCCCAGAAATGGTGAGTGTAATGTTTTCAGTGATGTGGGTGATGGTGGGTAAAGTCTGGCCATTGAGGGCGTGAACAGAAATGGTACTGGAAAGGGGGGTGACGGGAATCCTGAGTCGATGTGCCAGAGTCTGATCGATGAAATTACCCTCTGCTCCCGAATCCACGAGGGCTTGGCAGATGTGAAAACTGGCTGCCCACTGCAATCTTCCCGGGAGGAGAGTCGCGGACGAGGCTTTCTCTAACGCAGCTCCACCCGACAGTAACCTCCTTTCTACTGCCGGGCTCGATCTTTTACTGGACACTGGTTGAGGAAATGCCCCGCCGCACCACAGTAGAGACAGAGACCCCCCGCTCTGCGACGCTCTCTCTCCTCCCGGGAAAGCCGAGCTCTACCCACCTGCATGGGCTCGGGATCGTTGGTGGGGCTGACCGTGTAGGTGCCACTGGGCTCACGAAACTCAGATGTCCTCCGTATATGAGAGCGGGATTCCAGGCGTGAGTCAACTCGAAGTGCTAACGTCATCAGTCCATCGAGATCCGTAGGTAAATCCAAGGCGTACACCTCTCGCTGTACACGGTCAGCCAGCCCATGCAGGAAACGGTCCCACTGCGCTTCCTTGTTCCAACCGCACTCAGCGGCCAGGGTGCGAAAGTCGATGATGTAATCAGAAACGGGTCTGCTGCCTTGTTGCAGATCGGAAAGCTTGCGGGCCGCCTCGCGTCCCACGGCAGCTCGGTCAAAGACCCGTTTCATCTCCTCCGTGAGTGCGTGGAACGAGGAACA
>NC_090188.1:44910126-44912626 GCF_024679245.1 Pseudorasbora parva
ATTGATGAGAACTGAACATATTTCCTCAACTAGGATTTCTTAGGACTTTTAGTATGTTGTTCTGGACACCTCATAGAAAAAGATCTTTTACAATTAGTTCTATTTTTGGCTCCAAAATGAGTTACTTTGCCTGGACTACAAGCCTATTGTAGCACCGTCCATGTGACGTAGCTGCTGAATATTCATGAGCCCCGCCCTTGGCTCGCCTGTAACCTGCCGATCTGACTGAGTTTCATGTTCTGCGAGTCTTCCTGCAACAGTAACGCGCAGTCACTCTCATCGCACTCACTGACGGACATCTCAGCACTTAAACAAGCTGTAAGACTTACTTCCTGTGTACTTTCACTTTGTGAGAAAAGCAAAGGGGATCGTCGAAATGATTTAAACCCTTTCAGTTTCATATTAACTATCTTTTAAATTCCAGTTAGCACCTTTAAATGTGTAAATGACCTACTGTTATTGTTGTAAGCGTGTGTGTTTACGATTGTGCTTTACTGACACAACACAGCGACTCTGTATCTGACAGCAGATAATGTGTAATGTGATCGAGGTTATGAAGTAAATATGAAACTCTTGTGATGAGATATGATGTACAGTAAATTCACATTAAGCTCTTGTGATGAGATATGATGTACAGTAAATTCACATTAAGCTCTTGTGATGAGATATGATGTACAGTAAATTTACATTAAGCTCTTGTGTTCTCACAGAGTCAGGATGGTGAACTGCTGTGGGCTCGTGTCGGAGAATAATAAGCCAGGTATAAACTCTCTCTCATACAGCTTTAACTCAGTGTTGCCAACTAAGTATCAGAGGAAGTTGCTAAAGGCAGATCGTTTTTTTGCTAAAAGTTGCTAAATGTCATTGTGACGTAATTGCGCTATGACGTCATTACGTAATCGCAACGCAAAACTACATAGATATTATTTGAAATGCTAATTTAGATTTGTTTGTAAAACTTGTGTAGGAAATTATAAATTTGTCATTTAAAAAAAAAAAAAAAGTGACTTGCTAACCAAACAATTGTACTCTGAACTTTATGCATTTAAATTATTTTGCTAAAAATGTGAAATCCGTGCGTGCTACTGCTGGTGCACTTGACAAATAATTTTTGCTACTGCTGCTGCCTGCAGTGCAGCGGCAGCCTCGTGCCTGACTATACAGACCTGTGTAGCCCCGCCCCACTCGTTGTCTTTTCTCTTCCAGTTTTTACAGCTATTTCCACAGCTAACCCAAGGAATTATGAATCATCCGCTCAGTCTATTTTACTAGCTTGTACGTGTGCTGTTTTGATCAGAGTCACTTTACAATAGTTTCTAAAAGTTGCCAAATACATTTTAAAAATTGCTAAATTTGTTGCTAGGTGCTTTTTGGAAAAAAAGTTGCTATAGTGTAGTCGGAAAAGTTGCTAAATCTAGCTACAAAATTGCTAAGTTGGGAACACAGCTTTAACTGTTTGTGTATAAGTCTTCTTAATTACAGCCAGGGCCTGAAATTAACTTTTTTTGACCACCAGTCGCTGACATTTTGCTTGGCAGGTGTTTGTTTGTGTGTTTTTGGCCTCACAGGGCTCAGCATTAAGCCTGTTCACGTGCCAGTCTGTCATTCACTTGTCAGAGTAAAAAAATAGCTTTTTGTGTTTTGTAAAAAACCTTTGGCATATTTAAATCTGCATATCTTTGATATTTTTGCATTTTATAAAGGGCATTTTCCCTAGCCTGACGTGGTCATCCTAAATTCTGGTCAGAATATGAGTCTGATGCTCCATTGGGCTGCGATTATGGGGCGTGTCTCAACCGAACCAGAAAAGACCTCGATTGGACAGACCGACAACCAATCAGAGCAATGAAGCGATGCATTGTCAAATGTCAACAGATCTCAACTGCACTGTGTTGCCACGTCCACGTTTTTCCCCCCGCGGGTTGTTTTCTATGTCCGCGGGTTGAAGCGACTATTATGTGATATATAGACCCATGAGTGCGAATTATAGCAGCAACCTTGCCAAAATTACACATTTTACCCCCAAAAGCCATTTTTCCCCGGAGAACCCCCCGGGAAGCTGTTGTTTAGGGCTAGTAGTTGGTGGGTTTTGTTGTAAAAGCTTGGCAACCCTGTCTGCACGCGCGCTGGAATAAACGATCTTTGCCGGTGTTGTAAAAAAATAAAATAATTTAATGATACACAGAGCACTGACCCAACATGATCACCATTACTGAGAGAAATAGTGAAGGTGATGCAGATACGAACAAGCTCTCCGTTTAGGATTCAATCAATATAATCCAAGCCCCTTTGATGACGAGATGATTACGGTACTGCTGATCATCTGTCCGTCATCGGCTAAAGCCCGCCCTGATGATCTCATTGGTCAGTTTCTGTTGATCATCTGTCCGTCATCGTCTAAAGCCCGCCCTGATGATCTCATTGGTCAGTTTCTGTTGATCATCTGTCCGTCATCGGCTAAAGCCCGCCCTGATGATCTCATTGGTCAGTTTCTGTTGAT
>NC_090188.1:44917626-45030126 GCF_024679245.1 Pseudorasbora parva
TCACCTTGAGAATTTCATCTTTGTTTCCAAATGTAGTGATTTCAGTTTTGTCTTTGTTTAACTGAAGATAGTTTCGGCACATCCAGTTGTTAACTTCATCAATGCATTTGCACAGGGAGTCAATGGGGCTGTAGTCATTAGGTGATAGTGCTAAGTAGAGCTGGGTGTCGTCAGCATAGCTGTGGTAAGCAATATTGTTCTTTTTCATTATTTGGCTCAGTGGCAGCATATACAGGTTAAACAGGAGTGGTGCTAGAATTGACCCTTGTGGGACTCCGCATGTCATGGACGTCCACTCAGACTTATGGTCTCCTATACTCACATTATAACCTCTCCCTTCTAAGACCTGAACCATCTGAGGACCATCCCAGAAAGCCCAACCCAGTTTTCCAGCCGGTCTAGAAGTATGTTGTGGTCAACAGTATCAAATGCAGCACTGAGGTCCAGTTGTACCAGAATTGATGTTTTGCCTGTATCAGTATTTAAGTGAATATCATTTATAATCTTTATGCGCGCTGTCTCTGTACTGTGATGCGGTCGGAAACCAGATTGAAAATTGTCAAAATATCCATTCAAGCTTAAGAATTTGTTCAGCTGATTGAAAACAACTTTTTCAATGATCTTGCCTATGAAGGGGAGATTTGAGATTGGTCTGTAGTTGCTCAGTATGGAGTTATCCAGATTTCTCCTTTTCAGAAGAGGCTTAACTATTGCAGTTTTAAGGGCAGTTGGAAAAGTCCCGTAGAGAAGTGAGGAGTTCACCACTTCTAGGAGATCTGCTTCCAAACAGTTATGTTAGCTAACCTATTTAAGGGCTAATGGCAAAGCTTTCTTGAAAGCTGTCTTGATTGTCAACCCATTTGAGTAAAGGTGCAAAGGTTTCTGTAAAAAATAAATAAAAGTAGTGCAGTATTGCATGCACCTAATTACACCTTTACTACCAAATTTGCATTTGACTTTTAATTTATAAATTACAGGGTTCAACGCTGAATATTTTTTCTATTGGCTCTGTGTTTTGATGTTTTAAATATGTTTAAAATATATTTATAACATATATTTATATCATTGATGTTTTGATGTTTTATATTCCTTTAAAATGTTAAATATAGATTTTATAAGTTATTTAAAATCAAAAAGAAACTTTGAATGTGACATTAAAACTGCAGTAGGTGGCAGCAAGTCACTGTTAATGAGTGAGTCAGTGAGATTCAACTGATTCATTTAAACGAATGATTCATTCAAGAAAGAAGCATTTGACTGCGTTAAAGATACACTGTGTGATATTTTTCCCCATCTAGCGGTGAAAAGGTATATGTGTCAACGGTACAGAGACTGCAGGAGACAAAGATGTTAGTTAGCAGAGTTTATTGAGCACCAGAGAGTATAACAGGGTGAAGTGCAAGGGAGCAGGTGAGAGGGAAGTCTTTGTGTAGGAATGGGAAACGCTGGAGAGTTCGCTGGAGAGTTCGTTGGAGAGTTCGTTGGAGACTTCATTGCAGAGTTCGCTGGACACACACACACTGGACTAGAAACACAGGGAGACTTGACAAGAGATGTTGGAGATCAATAGATATCTTCGCAGGAGTCCTGAGGTAAAACAGAGAGTGTTAGTACCTTCTCTTAGACGAGACCGGACAGTGACTGATAGTGTGTGTGTGTGTCTTTTGTGCTGGTGGTCATTGGGGTGATCATGAGTAGCAGGTGTGTGTGATCAGAACTCAGGAGAGGGTGTGCGCTGTGAGTGGGTGGCGTTGCAGCCTGGCATATAAGGCGCAATAATTTCGATCTTTCATGTATTCATACTCTTGTGTAATCGACGCCCCATCCTAAATAAATCTGTCTCTTCCGTGATACCCTGAAAATTTTGAATATTCCAATCTAATATGATTTCCGAACTGTAAGGTTGCCAGAATAATAATCCTCCACGGTGTGTTAATAGGCCAGAGGAGAACTGGCACCCCGACTGAGTCTGGTTTCTCCCAAGGTTTATTTTTCTCCATCACGCCCCGATGGAGTTTTGGTTCCTTGCCACTGTCGCCTTTGGCTTGGCTTGCTCAGTTGGGGACACTAAAAAATATGATTAAAGTTATTCAACTTATTATACAAATTAAAATGTATGAATGAGGTCTTATTTAATTCTATAAACTATAATACTGATCTGCCAACATTGTCTCTCTATGATAAATTAAAATAAGCTGATAACATCACTGTTTTCTCCAGTACGACTGTACAGCCAAATCTAATTTTGTCGCAATATTACCCTGTTTGACACTGTGAAGCTGCTTTGACACAATCGTGATTGTAAAAGCGCTATATAAATAAAGTTGATTGATTGATTGATTGCTTCCTTGATGTAGTTCTCCATGGCCTTCTCCTCCGGTAGGGAAAGGGGATAAATCTTTCCCCTGTGCACTGGCTCACCCGGAAGCAGGTTGATGACGCAGTCCCACACACCCAGTTTGGCCATGGGACTGGCGATCAGGGGTACTGAGGAAGGTGTGCTGGTGGATGCAGAAGTGGGCGCCAGTGGAGGTGTGGGTAGCGAGCGGCGCACGGCATCCAACAGCTCCTGGAAGGGATCCGGGGAACTCATCTGGTGCTCACGGTGTTGGTCCGGTCTTCTGTCCACGGTACAGAGACGGCAGGAGACAGATGTTAGTTAGCAGAGTTTATTGAGCACTAGAGAGTATAACGGGGTAAAGTGCAGGGGAGCAGGTGAGAGGGAAGTCTTTGTGTAGGAATGGGAAACGCTGGAGAGTTCGCTGGAGAGATCGCTGGAGAGAATCACCGGAGAGTTCGCTGGAGAGTTCGCTGGAGAGTTCGCTGGAGAGTTCGTTGGAGAGTTCGTTGGAGAGTTCGCTTGAGAGTTCGCTGGAGACTTCGCTGGAGAGTTCGCTGGAGAGTTCGCTGGAGAGTTCGCTGGAGAGTTCGCTAGACACACACACACTGGACTAGAAACACAGGGAGACTTGACGTTGGAGATCAATAGATATCTTCGCAGGAGTCCTGAGGTAAAACAGAGAGCGTTAGTACCTTCTCTTAGACGAGACCGGACAGTGACTGATAATGTGTGTGTGTCTTTTTTGCTGGTGGTGATTGGGGTGATCATGAGTAGCAGGTGTGCGTGATCAGAACTCAGGAGAGGGTTTGTGCTGTGAGTGGGTGGCGTTGGAGCCTGGCGTGTCTGTGACAATATGACCATCCAGTGAATATTTGTTTCTGTTCCTCTCAATTCTGATTTCGTTTTAACTCCTACGGTGGCCGATTTAGTCCAAGATTAACATGGCTTCCAGTTCGACCTCGTCCATGAGTGCACTCGAGTGTTAAAACACGAAAGGCAAAGCTTGAATTTACGGGTATGTTCCTCTTTGGCTGCTGTACTTTCAAGATGGAGTGGCAACATGGCGACCGCAATTCGAACCCCTCACCCGTATGTGTTTTCAATGGCAAATAATAAACTTACGAGAATACTTTATTACTTGAAAGAAGTAAATATACATTAATGAGCACATTTTTTTTTTAACTAAGAATAAACAAAAAAAGTTACACAGTGTAGCTTTAATAAGTGGGTCATTGAGATCTGGTCCTTTCACCATTGCGTGTTGCTCAAAGTCATTGCGTGTGCTGTGATCTTTGTTTGTAACTAATTTTGTTGGCAAAATAGAGCAAAAACAGGCAATATGGTGTCTAAAAAGTAAGTATCTTAATATTATCTTCTTGTTTATTGAATTGTTGTATAACATGAATATCATTTGTAATTATACTGATAATTGGAGAAAACGACACTATTTGTGTGATACTGGTTAACTTTATTAAATTATAAATATAAAACTCAAACAGGGATTTTGCCCATTATTTTGAATTTTGGGGGTATTCTAAATGCATTTTAATAGAAATCCCGCAGTAAAAGCATGCACACTAATATGCACGCGCAGTTATCATGCTAGAAAAGCCTAACGTTATATTGCAGAGTGTATGCATGCTTTCAGTAATTGTGTTTCTGTTTGGCTTTTGTAAGTTTTGTTCATGCTGGCCAGGGGCTGTACTCTCCTTATTGTCGAACCCTGAATTTCCTCACGTGGGCCGGTCAAGGATAGCCAGAGGGCCGGATGTGGCCCGCGGGCCGTACAATGCCCAAGTCTGGTTGTAACCAACTGCTCTGAGACAGAAGGTTGAAGATCCAAACGCAGTATTTATTAAAGGGTAATTCAAAGTCGTAGTCCATAAAACAGGCAAAAGGTCATACACAGGTAGGCAGTTCAATTAGGCAAACAAAACAAGGGACAGAGGCAAAAGGGTAATCCGAGACAGGCAAGAAATCCAAAGAACCAAGAAACATGAAACCATAGAAACGCTCAGAAATGCAGTTGACACTAAACAAGACTTCGCAATGAATGACAGAGATAACCAGGCTTATATAGGCAGAGGTAATGAGGTGATGAGACACAGGTGTAAACATTGCGTGCTAATGAGTCTGTGGAAAGGATTATGGGTAATGTAGTTTGTGATGGAGTGACAGTGCGGGGTGGAGTGTCCTCTTGTGGTAATCACGGGCACTCACACTGGTGCATTGTGACACTGGTTTATTGTGTGGGCTGTAACTGTTATATAGCTCTGCGTACACCTAGAATCCAACCGTCGGCAGTAATAGCGATGCTTTCTGCCTCTTTAAGCATCTGTACAACATCGGCCTTGGACTCGTTGTATAGCTTTGGGACCACCGTGCAAGAAAAATGCGTGTGTGACAGAACAGTGTGTGTGTGTGTTTCTCAGTTCCACTGAAAAGTGTGTTAAGGTGTGTGTTTCTGCAGATCTTCTGGTGTGTGTGTGTGTGTTTCCCTCAGTTCCTCTGAAGAGTGTGTTGATGTGTGTGTTTATGCAGATCTTCTGATATGTGTGTGTATGTGTGTGTGTGTGTGTGTGTGTGTGTGTGTGTTTCCCTCAGTTCCTCTGAAGAGTGTGTTGATGTGTGTGTTTATGCAGATCTTCTGGTGTGTGTGTGTGTGTGTGTTTCCCTCAGTTCCTCTGAAGAGTGTGTTGAGGTGTGTGTTTATGCAGATCTTCTGATATGTGTGTGTATGTGTGTGTGTGTGTGTTTCCCTCAGTTCCTCTGAAGAGTGTGTTGAGGTGTGTGTTTCTGCAGATCTTCTGATGTGTGTGTGTGTGTGTGTGTTTCCCTCAGTTCCTCTGAAGAGTGTGTTGAGGTGTGTGTTTCTGCAGATCTTCTGATGTGTGTGTGTGTGTTTCCCTCAGTTCCTCTGAAGAGCGTGTTGAGGTGTGTGTTTCTGCAGATCTTCTGATGTGTGTGTGTGTGTGTTTCCCTCAGTTCCTCTGAAGAGTGTGTTGAGGTGTGTGTTTCTGCAGATCTTCTGATGTGTGTGTGTGTGTGTTTCCCTCAGTTCCTCTGAAGAGTGTGTTGAGGTGTGTGTTTCTGCAGATCTTCTGTGTGTGTGTGTGTTTCCCTCAGTTCCTCTGAAGAGTGTGTTGAGGTGTGTGTTTCTGCAGATCTTCTGATGTGTGTGTGCGTGTGTGTGTTTCCCTCAGTTCCTCTGAAGAGCATCTCAGTGCAGCTGCAGGTTCGGGATCATGTGACCTCTGTCAGCTCCAGTCTGCAGTATGTGAATGAGGAGGATCGTCCGCTGGAGGCCGTGTTCGTGTTCCCGCTGCCCTCCGACGCCGCCGTCTGCCACTTCAGTGCCAAGATCGGAGAGCAGGAGATTGTGGCGGAGCTGAAGGACAAACAGAGCGTGAGTGTTGTTTTCATCTGCGACAGGTCTTTGAGTCCACAAGTCTGTCCGTTTCATTGTTAAAATGTTCACACATTATACAACAGACATTTTAGTTAACTTTCTACAGCAACCTGTGTAATTTTGGGGAGATTATACTAATGCAGGCTTTTGCCATGACATTGTTTTGAAAACTTTCCATAGTGTCTCTCAGCCTTTGAATAAAATGTGCATTTTCTTATTTATGTTCCTTTTAAAGGGGACATTCCCCTTTTTACAAGATGTAAAATAAGTCTCTGATGTCCCCAGAGTGTGTGTGGGTTAAGTTTTAGCTCATAATATCCTACAGATCGTGTTTTATAGCCTGTTGAAATCGCCACTTCTTGGGGTGAGCAAAAGCACACCATTTTGTGTGAATCCCTTTAAATGCAAATCAGCTGGTGCTCCCGGCACCCTTTCAAGAATATGACACTGCACAAATTGTGAATAAAGACAGAATGCAATGGAAATTTCAAATTCAACATTTTATTCAGAATACTATGGAATGGATTGCATTTTATATAGCGCTTTTAACAGACCCTATGGCCATCCAAAGCGCTTTACATTTTGCCTCACATTCACCCATTCATACACCTACGGCGATGTCAGCCATGTAAGGCGCCATCCAGCTTGTCGGGAGCAGCTGGGGTTAGGTGTCTTGCTCATGGACACCTCGACACTTGATCAGGTGGAACCGGGGATCGAACCACCAACCTTCCGGTTTGTAGACATTCTACATGAACCACTGAGCCACTGCCGCCCTACATACTACATACAGGTCCTTCTCAAAACATTAGCATATTGTGATAAAAGTTAATTATTTTCCATAATGTAATGATAAAATTTTTACTTTCATACATTTGAGATTCATTGCCGCCAACTGACATATTTAAGGTCTTTTATTGTTTTAATACTGATGATTAAGGCATACAGCTCATGAAAACCCAAAATTCCCATTTCAAACAATTAGCATATCATGAAAAGGTTCTCTAAACGAGCTATTAACCTAATCATCTGAATCAACTAATTAACCCTAGACACCTGCAAAAGATTCCTGAGGCTTTTAAAAACTCCCAGCCTGGTTCAGTACTCAAAACCGCAATCATGGGTAAGACTGCAGACCTGACTGCGGGCCAGAAGGCCATCATTGACACCCTCAAGCGAGAGGGGAAGACACGGAAAGACATTTCTGAACGAATAGGCTGCTCCCAGAGTGCTGTATCAAGGCACCTCAGTGGGAAGTCTGTGCGAAGGAAAAAGTGTGGCAAAAAACGCTGCACAATGAGAAGAGGTGAGCAGACCCTGAGGAAGATTGTGGAGAAGGACCAATTCCAGATCTTGGGGGACCTGCGGAAGCAGTGGACTGAGTCTGGAGTAGAAACATCCAGAGCCACCGTGCACAGGCGTGTACAGGAAATGGGCTACAGGTGCCGCACTGGACTGTTGCTCAGCGGTCCAAAGGACTTTTTTCTGATGAAAGCAAATTTTGCATGTCATTGGGAAATCAAGGTGCTGGAGTCTGGAGGAAGACTGGGGAGAAGGAAATGCCCAAATGCCTGAAGTCCAGTGTCAAGTCCCCACAGTCAGTGATGGTCTGGGGTGCCATGTCAGCTGCTGGTGTTGGTCCACTGTGTTTTATCAAGGGCAGGGTCAATGCAGCTCGCTATCAGGAGATTTTGGAGCACTTCATGCTTCCATCTGCTGAAAAGCTTTATGGAGATGAAGATTTGGTTTTTCAGCATGACCTGGCACCTGCTCACAGTGCCAAAACCACCGGTAAATGGTTTACTGACCATGGTATTACTGTGCTCAATTGGCCTGCCAACTCTCCTGAGCTGAACCCCATAGAGAATCTGTGGGATATTGTGAAGAGAAAGTTGAGAGACGTGAGACCCAACCCTCTGGATGAGCTTAAGGCCGCTATCGAAGCATCCTGGGCCTCCAGAACACCTCAGCAGTGCCACAGGCTGATCGCCTCCATGCCACGCCGCACTGAAGCAGTCATTTCTGCTAAAGGATTCCCCAACAAGTATAGAGTGCATAACTGAACATAATTATTTGAAGGTTGACTTTTTTGTACTAAAAACACTTTTCTTTTATTGGTCGGAAGAAATATGCTAATTTTTTGAGATTTTTGAGTGAGCTGTATGCCAAAATCATCAGTATTAAAACAATAAAAGACCTGAAATATTTCAGTTGGTTTGCAATTAATCTAAAATATATGAAAGTTAAATTTTTAATGAAAGTTAAAACTGAGATCAGGTGATGAGCTGGCTCTGGTGTGTTTGTGGTCAGTCTGAGATCAGGTGATGAGCTGGCTCTGGTGTGTTTGTGGTCAGTCTGAGATCAGGTGATGAGCTGGCTCTGGTGTGTTTGTGGTCAGTCTGAGATCAGGTGATGAGCTGGCTCTGGTGTGTTTGTGGTCAGTCTGAGGTCAGGTGATGAGCTGGCTCTGGTGTGTTTGTGGTCAGTCTGAGGTCAGGTGATGAGCTGGCTCTGGTGTGTTTGTGGTCAGACTGAGGTCAGGTGATGAGCTGGCTCTGGTGTGTTTGTGGTCAGTCTGAGATCAGGTGATGAGCTGGCTCTGATGTGTTTGTGGTCAGACTGAGATCAGGTGATGAGCTGGCTCTGGTGTGTTTGTGGTCAGTCTGAGGTCAGGTGATGAGCTGGCTCTGGTGTGTTTGTGGTCAGTCTGAGGTCAGGTGATGAGCTGGCTCTGGTGTGTTTGTGGTCAGTCTGAGATCAGGTGATGAGCTGGCTCTGGTGTGTTTGTGGTCAGTCTGAGGTCAGGTGATGAGCTGGCTCTGGTGTGTTTGTGGACAGACTGAGATCAGGTGATGAGCTGGCTCTGGTGTGTTTGTGGTCAGTCTGAGATCAGGTGATGAGCTGGCTCTGGTGTGTTTGTGGTCAGTCTGAGATCAGGTGATGAGCTGGCTCTGGTGTGTTTGTGGTCAGTCTGAGGTCAGGTGATGAGCTGGCTCTGGTGTGTTTGTTGTCAGTCTGAGGTCAGGTGATGAGCTGGCTCTGGTGTGTTTGTGGTCAGTCTGAGATCAGGTGATGAGCTGGCTCTGGTGTGTTTGTGGTCAGTCTGAGATCAGGTGATGAGCTGGCTCTGGTGTGTTTGTGGTCAGTCTGAGGTCAGGTGATGAGCTGGCTCTGGTGTGTTTGTGGTCAGTCTGAGATCAGGTGATGAGCTGGCTCTGGTGTGTTTGTGGTCAGACTGAGGTCAGGTGTTGAGCTGGCTCTGGTGTGTTTGTGGTCAGTCTGAGGTCAGGTGATGAGCTGGCTCTGGTGTGTTTGTGGTCAGTCTGAGATCAGGTGATGAGCTGGCTCTGGTGTGTTTGTGGTCAGTCTGAGATCAGGTGATGAGCTGGTTCTGGTGTGTTTGTGGTCAGTCTGAGGTCAGGTGTTGAGCTGGCTCTGGTGTGTTTGTGGTCAGTCTGAGGTCAGGTGATGAGCTGGCTCTGGTGTGTTTGTTGTCAGTCTGAGATCAGGTGATGAGCTGGCTCTGGTGTGTTTGTGGTCAGACTGAGGTCAGGTGATGAGCTGGCTCTGGTGTGTTTGTGGTCAGACTGAGGTCAGGTGATGAGCTGGCTCTGGTGTGTTTGTGGTCAGTCTGAGGTCAGGTGATGAGCTGGCTCTGGTGTGTTTGTGGTCAGTCTGAGGTCAGGTGATGAGCTGGCTCTGATGTGTTTGTGGTCAGTCTGAGGTCAGGTGATGAGCTGGCTCTGGTGTGTTTGTGGTCAGTCTGAGGTCAGGTGATGAGCTGGCTCTGGTGTGTTTGTGGTCAGTCTGAGGTCAGGTGATGAGCTGGCTCTGGTGTGTTTGTGGTCAGTCTGAGGTCAGGTGATGAGCTGGCTCTGGTGTGTTTGTAGTCAGTCTGAGGTCAGGTGATAAGCCGGCTCTGGTGTGTTTGTCTCTGCAGGCGCGGGATCAGTATGATGATGCTGTGAGTTCAGGTCAGCAGGCGTTTCTGCTTGAAGAGAGCGATGAGAGTTCGGATGTGTTCAAACTGAGTGTCGGGTGTTTGGCTCCGGGTCAGAACGCCGTCATCACCATCGTCTATGTGATAGAGCTCAGCATTCAGGCCGATGACGCACTGCGCTTCTGTCTGCCGGCCGTACTCAACCCCAGATACACACCTGCAGGTGATCTCCCCCCACACACACACACACACACACACACACACACACACACACACACACACACACACACACACACACACACACAGACACACACACACACACACACACACACACACACACACACACACACACACACACACACACACACACACACACACACATTTGTTTTTGTGACATATGGGGCAATTCCATAGGCGTAATGGTTTTTATACAGTACAAACCGTATTTTCTATCCTAAGCCTACCCATCACAGCAAACATTCTGCATTTTTACTTTCTAAAAAAAATCATCCTGTATTATTTATAAGCATTTTGAAAAGTGGGGGCATGGCCATGTCCTCATATTTGACCCTCTCCTTGTAATACCTATGTCATACCCATGGCATTATACACATTTGTGTCCTCATATGTCACAAAAACATGCCCCCCCACACACACACAGATCACAGGACCCCACTACCATACTCATATACAGGTTAATGTAACTGTCCTCATCTTCACAAATGTTTTTTCCTCCTGTGTATTTCTACATGACTTTAAAAAATCTGTTTTGTTTGATTTAAAGCAGTACAAATTATTAAAACATAACCAAAAAAAACATTAAAGACATAAAATCTTTTCATGAAACAATTTTTCCAAGAAAGAAGTGACTGATGTAGTCAAACCTCTTACTTCTGCAGTCACACTACCAGTCAAATGTTTGTGAAAGAGTCTGTTCTGCTCATTTATTAGATCACAAATTCCTCCAGTGTAAATCATCTGTTCTCTATGTGAATATATAGTAAAGTGTGATTTATTCCTGTGATCAAAGCTGAGTTCATTGAATGCTGACTCGTATGTGTGTGTGATTGTCTCAGCTTCAGCCGCTGGTGTTCCAGAAGTTTCCTCAGCGAGTGTTATTCCCTACACACTGTCTCTGAGTGTGGATGTGAGATCCTCTAACCGCATCTCCAGACTGGAGTCCAGCTGCCCTCTGGATCCTCTAGTTTTCCTCAATGACCAGCACACTCACGCCACGGTACTGAGTGTGTGTGTGTGTGAGTGAGTGAGTGTGAGTGAGTGTGAGTGTGTTTGAGTGTGAGTGAGTGTGTTTATGATTGTGAGTGTGTTTGAGTGAGTGTGTGAATGAGTGTGAGTGTGTTTGAGTGTGAGTGAGTGTGTTTGAGTGAGTGTTAGTGTGAGTGAGTGTTAGTGTGAGTGTGAGAGTGCGAGTGAGTGAGTGTGAGTGAGTGTGAGTGAGTGTGAGTGAGTGAGTTTGAGTGAGTGTGAGTGAGTGTGAGTGAGTGTGAGTGAGTGTGAGTGAATGTGAGTGAATGTGAGTGAGTGTGAGTGAGTGTGAGTGAGTGTGAGTGAGCGTGAGTTAGTTGCGAGTGAGTGAGTGAGTGAGTGAGTGAGTGTGAGTGAGTGTGAGTGAGTGTGAGTGAGTGGGAGTGAGTGAGTGAGTGAGTGAGTGTGTGAGTGACTGAGTGTGTGAGTGAGTGTGTGAGTGTGTTTGAGTATGAGTGTGAGTGAGTGAGTGAGTGAGTGAGTGAGTGATTGTGTGTGTGTGTGTGTGTGAGTGAGTGAGTGGGTGAGTGTGAGTGTGTTTGAGTGAGTGTGTGAGTGAGTGAGTGTGTAAGTGAGTGTGAGTGAGTGAGTGAGTGAGAGTGAGTGAGTGTAAGTATGAGTGTGAGTGAGTGAGTGAGTGAGTGTGTGTGTGTGTGTGAGAGTGTGAGTGAGTGGGTGAGTGTGAGTGTGTTTGAGTGAGTGTGTGAGTGTGAGTGTGAGTGAGTGAGTGAGCGTGAGTGAGTGAGTGTGTGAGTGTGTGTGAGTGAGTGTGAGTGAGTGTGAGTGAGTGAGTGTGAGTGAGTGAGTGTGTGTGAGAATGTGAGTGTGTGTGAGTGTGAGTGAGTGTGACTGAGTGAGTGAGTGAGTGAGAATGTGAGTGTGTGTGAGTGTGAGTGAGTCTGTGTCTGAGTGTGAGTGTGTGTGAGAGTGAGTGTGAGTGAGTGTGAGTGTGTGTGAGTGAGTGTGAGTGAGTGTTAGAGTGAGTGAGTGAGTGAGTGAGTGTGTGTTTGAATAAGTGATTGTGAGTCTGAGTGTGAGTGTGAGTGTGAGAGTGAGTGTGTAAGTGAGTGATTGTGAGTCTGAGTGTGTGTGAGTGTGAGAGTGAGTGTGAGTCTGAGTGTGTGTGAGTGAGTGTGAGAGTGTGTGTGAGAGTGAGTGTGTGTGAGAGTGAGTGTGAGTGAGTGTGACAGTGAGTGTGAGAGTGAGTGTGCGTGAGTGTGACAGTGAGTGAGTGTTAGAGTGAGTGTGAGTCTGAGTGTGTTTGTGTGAGAGAGTTAGTGAGTGTGAGAGTGAGTGAGTGTGAGTGTGAGTTTGTGAGTGAGTGTGAGAGTGAGTGAGTCTGAGTGTGTGTGAGTGAGTGTGACAGTGAGTGTGAGAGTGTGAATGAGTGTGAGTGAGTGTGAGAGTGAGTGTGTGTGTGAGTGTGACAGTGAGTGAGTGTTAGAGTGAGTGTGAGTCTGAGTCTGAGTGTGTTTGTGTGAGAGAGTTAGTGAGTTTGAGAGTGAGTGTGAGTGTGGGTGTGAGTTTGTGAGTGAGTGTGAGAGTGAGTGAGTCTGAGTGTGTGTGAGTGTGAGAGTGAGTGTGAGAGTGTGTGTGAGAGTTAGTGAGAGTGAGTGAGTGTGAGTGTGAGAGTGAGTGTGAGAGTTAGTGTGAGTGAATGTGAGTGAGATTGAATGAGTGTGAATGAGTGTGTGAGTGAGCCTGAGTGTGTGAGAGTGAGTGTGAGTGTTAGTTTAAGTGAGTGTGAGTGAGATTGAGATTGAGAGTGAGTGTGAGTGTTAGTGTTAGTGTGAGTGAGTGAGTGAGTGAGTGTGAGAGTGAGTGTAAGTGTAAGAGTGTGTGTGAGTGTGAGATTGAGTGAGTGTGAGAGTGTGTGTGAGAGTTAGTGAGTGTGAGAGTGAGTGAGTGTGAATGTGAGAGTGAGTGTGAGAGTTAGTGTGAGTGAATATGAGTGAGATTAAGTGAGTGTGAATTAGTGTGAGAGTGAGTGTGAGTGAGCTTGAGTGTATGCGAGTGAGTGTGAGTGTGAGTGAGTGACTGTTAGAGTGAGTGAGTGTGTGTGTGAATAAGTGATTGTGAGTCTGAGTGTGAGTGAGTGTGAGTGAGTGAGTGTGAGAGTGAGTGTGTGTGTGTGTGTGTGAGTTTGAGAGTGAATGTGAGAGTGAGAGAGTGAGTGTGTAAGTGAGTCTGAGTGTGAGAGTGAGTGCGAGTGAGTGTGAGTGAGAGTGAGAGTGAGTGAGTTTGAGTGTGTGTGAGTGTGTGCGAGTGAGTGCGAGTGAGAGTGATGTGAGTGAGTGTGAGTAATTGTGAGTGAGTGTGTGTGAGTGTGAGTGAGTGAGTGTTAGAGTGAGTGAGTGTGTGTGTGAATAAGTGATTGTGAGTCTGAGTGAGTCTGAGTGTGAGAGTGAGTGAGAGTGAGTGAGTGTGAGTGTGTGTGTGTGTGTGAGTTTGAGAGTGAATGTGAGAGTGAGGGAGTGAGTGTGTAAGTGAGTGATTGTGAGTGTGAGTGTGAGTCTAAGTGTGTGTGAGTGAGTGTGAGAGTGTGTGTGAGTAAGTGTGTGTGAGTGTGACTCTGAGTGTGTGTGAGTGAGTGTGACAGTGAGTGTGAGAGTGTGACAGTGAGTGAGTGTTAGAGTGAGTGTGAGTCTGAGTGTGTTTGTGTGAGAGAGTTAGTGAGTTTGAGAGTGAGTGAGTGTGAGTGTGAGTTTGTGAGTGAGTGTGAGAGTTAGTGAGTCTGAGTGTGTGAGAGTGTTAGTGTTAGTGTAAGTGAGTGTGTGAGTGAGTGTGAGTGTGAGTGTTAGTGTTAGTGTAAGTGAGTGTGAGATTGAGTGTGTGAGTGTGTTTGTCAGAGTGAGTGTGTGTAAAAGAGTGAGTGAGTGTGAGTGTGAGTGTGAGTGTGAGTATGTGTATGTGTGAGAGTGGGTTTGAGTGAGTGTGAGAGTGAGTGTGTGAGTGAGTGTGTGTAAGAGTGTGTGTGAGTGTGAGAGTGTGTGAGTATGTGTGAGAGTGAGTGAGTGAGTGAGAGTGAGTGAGTGAGTGAGTGAGTGAGTCTGAGTGTGAGTGTGTGAGTCTGAATGTGAGAGTGAGTGTGAGTGTGAGTGAGAGTGAGTGAGTGAGTGTGAGATTGAGTGAGTATGAGTCTGAGTCTGAGTGAGTGTGAGTGAGTGAGTGAGTGAGTGAGTGAGTGAGTGAGTGTGTGTGTGTGTGTGTGAATAAGTGATTGTGAGTCTGAGTGTGAGTGAGTGTGAGTGAGTGAGTGTGAGAGTGAGTGTGTGTGTGTGTGTGTGAGTTTGAGAGTGAATGTGAGAGTGAGAGAGTGAGTGTGTAAGTGAGTCTGAGTGTGAGAGTGAGTGCGAGTGAGTGTGAGTGAGAGTGAGAGTGAGTGAGTTTGAGTGTGTGTGAGTGTGTGCGAGTGAGTGCGAGTGAGAGTGATGTGAGTGAGTGTGAGTAATTGTGAGTGAGTGTGTGTGAGTGTGAGTGAGTGAGTGTTAGAGTGAGTGAGTGTGTGTGTGAATAAGTGATTGTGAGTCTGAGTGAGTCTGAGTGTGAGAGTGAGTGAGAGTGAGTGAGTGTGAGTGTGTGTGTGTGTGTGAGTTTGAGAGTGAATGTGAGAGTGAGGGAGTGAGTGTGTAAGTGAGTGATTGTGAGTGTGAGTGTGAGTCTAAGTGTGTGTGAGTGAGTGTGAGAGTGTGTGTGAGTAAGTGTGTGTGAGTGTGACTCTGAGTGTGTGTGAGTGAGTGTGACAGTGAGTGTGAGAGTGTGACAGTGAGTGAGTGTTAGAGTGAGTGTGAGTCTGAGTGTGTTTGTGTGAGAGAGTTAGTGAGTTTGAGAGTGAGTGAGTGTGAGTGTGAGTTTGTGAGTGAGTGTGAGAGTTAGTGAGTCTGAGTGTGTGAGAGTGTTAGTGTTAGTGTAAGTGAGTGTGTGAGTGAGTGTGAGTGTGAGTGTTAGTGTTAGTGTAAGTGAGTGTGAGATTGAGTGTGTGAGTGTGTTTGTCAGAGTGAGTGTGTGTAAAAGAGTGAGTGAGTGTGAGTGTGAGTGTGAGTGTGAGTATGTGTATGTGTGAGAGTGGGTTTGAGTGAGTGTGAGAGTGAGTGTGTGAGTGAGTGTGTGTAAGAGTGTGTGTGAGTGTGAGAGTGTGTGAGTATGTGTGAGAGTGAGTGAGTGAGTGAGAGTGAGTGAGTGAGTGAGTGAGTGAGTCTGAGTGTGAGTGTGTGAGTCTGAATGTGAGAGTGAGTGTGAGTGTGAGTGAGAGTGAGTGAGTGAGTGTGAGATTGAGTGAGTATGAGTCTGAGTCTGAGTGAGTGTGAGTGAGTGAGTGAGTGAGTGAGTGAGTGAGTGAGTGAGTGAGTGAGTGAGTGAGTGAGTGTGAGTCTGAGTGTGTGAGTGAGTTAGTGTGTGTGAGAGTGAGTGTGTGAGAGTGAGTGTGAGTGAGTGTGACAGTGAGTGAGAGTGTAAATGAGTGTGAGAGTGAGTGTGTGTGAGTGTGACAGTGAGTGAGTGTTAGAGTGTGTGTGTGTGTGTGTGAGAGAGAGTTAGTGAGTGTGAGTGTGAGAGTGAGTGTGAGAGTGAGTGTGAGAGTTAGTGTGAGTGAATGTCAGAGAGATTGAGTGAGTGTGAGTGAGCTTGAGTGTGTGAGAGTTTGTATGAGTGTTAGTGTAAGTGAGTGTGAGTGTCAGAGTGAGTGTGAGAGTGAGTGAGTGAGTGAGTGAGTGTTAGTGAGTGTTAGTGAGTGTTAGTGAGTGTGAGTGTTAGTATTAGTGTATGTGAGTGTGAGAGTGAGTGTTAGTGTAAGTGAGTGTGAGAGTGAGTGACTGTGAGTGTGAGTGTGAGTGAGCTTGAGTGAGTGTGAGTGTTAGTGTAAGTGAGTGTGAGAGTGAGTGAGATTGTGAGTGAGTGTGAGTGAGAGTGTGAGTATTAGTGTATGTGAGCGTGAGCGTGAGCGTGAGAGTGAGTGTTAGTGTGAGAGTGTGTGAGAGTGAGTGTGTGTGAGATTGAGTGTGAGTATTAGTGTAATTGAGTGTGAGAGTGAGTGTGAGAGTGAGTGTAAGAGTGAGTGTGAGAGTGTGTGAGTGTGAGTGTGTGAGTGAGTGTGAGTGTGAAAGTGAGTGTGTGTGAGAGTGTGTGAGTGAGTGAGTGAGGGAGTGAGTGAGTGAGTGATTGAGTGAGATTGAGTGTGAGTGTGTGTGAGTGAGAGTGAGTGTATGAGTGAGTGTGGGTGAGTGAGTGAGTGTGATTGTGCGTGAGTGTGAGTGTGAGAGTTAATGTGAGTGAATGTGAGTGAGATTGAGTGAGAGTGTGTGAGAGTGAGTGTGAGTGAGTGAGTGTTAGAGTGGGTGAGTTTGTGTGTGTGTGTGAATAAGTGATTGTGAGTCTGAGTGTGAGTGAGTGTGAGAGTGAGTGAGTGTGAGAGTGAGTGTGTGTGTGTGTGTGAGTTTGAGAGTGAATGTGAGAGTGAGGGAGTGAGTGTGTAAGTGAGTGACTGTGAGTCTGAGTGTGTGTGAATGTGAGTGAGTGTGAGTGAGTGAGTGTGAGTGAGTGAGTGTGAGTGAGTGTGACAGAGAGTGTGAATGAGTGTGAGTGAGTGTGACAGTGAGTGAGTGTTAGAGTGAGTGTGAGTGTGAGTCTGAGTGTGTTTGTGTGAGAGAGTTAGTGAGTTTGAGAGTGAGTGAGTGTGAGTGTGAGTTTGTGAGTGAGTGTGAAAGTGAGTGAGTCTGAGTGTGTGTGAGTGTGAGAGTGAGTGTGATTGAGGCTGAGAGTTAGTGAGTGAGTGAGAGTGAGTGTGAGTGAATGTGAGTGAGATTGAGTGAGTGTGAATGAGTGTGAGAGTGAGTGTGAGTGAGCTTGAGTGTGTGAGTGAGTGTGAGAGTGTGTGTGAGTAAGTGTGTGTGAGAGTGAGTGTGAGTGTATGAGTGTGAATGTAAGTGTATGAGTGAGTGTGAGTGTGAGAGTGTGTGAGTGAGTGAGAGTGAGAGTGAGTGAGTGTGAGAGTGAGTGTGAGAGTGAGTGTGAGAGTTAGTGTGAGTGAATGTGAGTGAGATTGAGTGAGTGTGAGAGTGAGTGTGAGTGAGCTTGAGTGTGTGAGAGTGAGTGTGAGAGTGAGTGTGAGAGTGAGTGTGAGAGTGAGTGAGTGAGTGAGTGAGTGAGTGAGTGAGTGTGAATGTGAGTGTGAGTGTGAGTATTAGTGTATGTGAGTGTGAGAGTGAGTGTTAGTGTAAGTGAGTGTGAGAGTGAGTGTGAGAGTGAGTGAGTGTGAGTATGTGTGAGAGTGGGTTTGAGTGAGAGTGAGAGAGTGTGTGAGTGAGTGTGTGTGAGAGGGAGTGTGTGTGAGAGAGTATGAGAGTGTGTGAGTATGTGTGAGAGTGAGTGAGAGTGAGTGTGAGAGTGAGTGAGTGTGAGAGTGAGTATGTGTGAGAGTGGGTTTGAGTGAGTGTGAAAGTGAGTGAGTGTGTGAGAGTGAGAGTGAGAGTGAGTATGAGAGTGTTTGAGAGTGAGTGATTGAGTTATTGAGTGAGTGAGTGAGTGAGTGAGTGAGAGTGAGCGTGAGTCTGAGTGTGTTTGAGTGTGAGTGAGAGAGTGAGAGAGTGAGAGAGAGTGAGTGTGTAAGTGAGTGATTGTGAGTCTGAGTGTGTGTGAGTGTGAGAGTGAGTGTGAGTTTGAGTGAGTGTGAGAGTGTGTGTGAGTAAGTGTGTGTGAGAGTGAGAGTGAGAGTGAGTATAAGAGTGTGTGAGAGTGAGTGATTGAGTGAGTGAGTGAGTGAGTGAGAGTGAGCGTGAGTCTGAGTGTGTTTGAGTGTGAGTGAGAGAGTGAGAGAGTGAGAGAGTGAGTGAGAGTGAGTGTGTAAGTGAGTGATTGTGAGTCTGAGTGTGTGTGAGTGTGAGAGTGAGTGTGAGTTTGAGTGAGTGTGAGAGTGTGTGTGAGTAAGTGTGTGTGAGAGTGAGTGTGAGTCTGTGTGTGTGTCTGTGAGTGAGTGAGAGTGAGTGTGAGTGTATGAGTGAGTGTGAGAGTGAGTGTGAGTCTGAGTGTGTGTGAGTGAATGTGAGAGTGTGTGTGAGTAAGTGAGTGTATGAGTGTGAATGTAAGTGTATGAGTGAGTGTGAGTGTGAGAGTGTGTGAGTGAGTGAGAGTGAGTGAGATTGAGTATGAGTGAGTGTGTGAGTGGGAGTGTGAGCGAGTGAATGTGAGTGTGTGAGAGAGAGTGTGAGTGTGTGAGTGAGTGTGTGAGTGAGTGAGAGTGAGAGTGTGAGTGAGTGAGAGTGAGAGTGAGAGTGAGAGAGAGAGTGAGGGAGTGAGTGAGAGTGAGAGTGAGAGTGAGAGTGAGTGAGTGAGAGTGAGTGAGTGAGTGAGTGAGAGAGAGAGTGAGTGAGAGTGAGTGAGAGTGTGAATGTGTGAGTGTGAGTGTGAGAGTGAGTGTGAGTGAGTGAGTGAGTGTGTGAGAGTGTATGTGAGAGAGAGTGTGTACAGTTCTTATGCATTACCGTCGCAGTGTCCTGAAGCCTGTAGTGTGTGTGCAGGCGAGTCTGAGCGCGGGTCACCGCTTTGATAAGGATGTGGAGCTGCTTCTGTACTATGAGAACAGCCATCAGCCCAGTGCTGTGGTGGAGGCCGGAGCGGCCGCGGCTCACACAGGTGCAGCTTTCTGTTTGTACATGAATAAATATACTTTTATACAGGATTCAGGCCATTTGCAGCCTCTTACCCTGGTTACACATCTCTGTTTCAGGGACTCTGATGGGCGACCCCGTGCTCATGATCAGTTTGTACCCAGAGTTCCCTGCGGATGTGATGTCATCATTGGCGTCTCAAGGCGAGTTTGTCTTTGTGATTGACAGATCCGGCAGTATGGACTGCATGATGCACAATGGGAAAGACGCGAAGATGCGCATCGACAGTGCTAAAGTAAGACTTAGGATTTCAGATGTGACATTTATATTGATGTATTGAGCAGTCCCTCCAGGTTTTCATGATTTTTGGGGGGGATTTTTGCGATCAAAATGACTGATTTTGTGGTAATTTTCAGAAATTTGCGAAAGATTTTGCATTGTTTTTTAATAATTAGGATACCACATTTACCATATTATGCATTATGTTCGATGCACAATAGTCACACCCAACAACAGAACAAACAAAATGCACAAATCTAGTTTATTTTGGTATCTTACTAAAAAAGGCTAGTCCAGTGGTTCAGCTTTACATGATCTCTTAGGGTGGGAAATATCTGGAAAAGTAAATCACAGCAATAAGCAATTGCCTAATTTAAGTAAAAAGTTCTCAAATAATTAATTAAGCAAGTAAATAATTAGTCATAAAATAAGAACTAATAAACAAATGATAGGAGGATAAATAAATACAACATAGATACAGATACAAACCATTCTTTAGGTTTAAGTATCGGCTACTGTGTGTTTTTCCAGGTGTTGTTGTTTGATGGGTGTAGGACTATAGGATTAGTCTATATTAGGTGATTTCACTTTAAAGATTACTGCCTACATGTAACGGATTCACAGAGGCAGGATTCAATTGCAAGTAATTCAGTTTATTTGACAGAATGTGTCACAGAAGTCAAAACTCAGAACACTGATGAAGTCCGGATAAGACGGAGCAGTGAGAGAGGCTCTGTTGGCGACACGGGCAGGCTGTGAGCAGCTGTGACTCGGGAGGTCGGTACAGGTAATCCGGGAAGGGATCCAGCGTTTCACGGAAGGGGGAAACGACAACCAACACGGAGACACAAGGGGAAACATCCAACAACGCTCTGACAAAGACAAGAGAGAAACAGAGAGACTAAATAGGGTGAAGGTGATGAGTTGCAGCTGGTGCAGGTGATCAGCCACAGGTGCGTGATGAGCCAATCCCAGGCTCCGCCCTCACCTACATTCAACACGCACCCAAGAGTGAGACAGGGAATCCATGAACCGTGACAGTACCCCTCCCCCTAGGAGCGTCCCCTGACGCTCCCAGCCGACCTTACCTGTTGATTGTAATCATCAATAAGGGAGTGATCCAGAATGTCCCTAGCAGGAACCCAACTTCTCTCCTCCGGACCGTAACCTTCCCAGTCCACCAAGTACTGGAAACCGCGTCCCCTCCGTCTAGAATCCAGAATGCGATTAACCGAATATGTTGGTTCCCCATCTACGAGTCGCGGCGGTGGGGGAACCGGGACTGGCGGATTAAGGTGGGAGTGAAAAACAGGCTTGATTTTGGATACATGGAAGGCGGGATGAATCCTCCTGTACGCCGGAGGGAGTTTGAGGCGGACTGTCACCGGACTAATGATCTTGGTGACAGTGAACGGGCCGATAAATTTGGGAGCAAGTTTATTAGATACAGAGCGGAGAGGAATATTTTTGGTAGAAAGCCACACTTTTTGACCCACGACGTAAACGGGAGGCTTAGACCGGTGGCGATCGGCTTTAGCCTTGGTGCGCGCTCCCACCTGGAGCAGAGTCTTACGGGCTCTGGTCCATGTGCGATGACACCTCTGGATAAAGGCGTGAACAGAGGGGACCGCGACCTCGGAATCCAGACTAGGAAAAATAGGTGGCTGGTAACCTACACTACACTCAAATGGCGAAAGGCCCGTAGATGACACTGGTAACGAGTTATGAGCGTACTCAACCATAGAGAGTTGTTGGCTCCAGGATGAAGGATTCTTGGATACCAAACATCGCAAAACTCTTTCCAGATCCTGATTGGCTCTCTCGGTCTGACCGTTGCTTTGGGGGTGATAACCCGAAGACAGACTAACCGTGGCTCCTAGTAATTTACAAAACTCCTGCCAAAATTTGGACACGAATTGGGAACCTCTGTCGGAGACCACGTCCATCGGGAGGCCATGTAACCGAAAGACGTGGTCTACTACAGATACCGCTGTCTCCTTGGCTGAGGGTAATTTGGGCAAGGGAATGAAATGTGCTGCCTTCGAGAATCGGTCCACGACGGTCAAAACGACCGTCTTGCCCTGGGAGGGCGGGAGGGCGGTAACAAAATCTAGAGCGATGTGGGACCAGGGTCTCGAAGGAACAGACAACGGCTGAAGTAACCCATGAGGAGGTTGGTTAGATGTCTTACCAACTGCACAGACCGAGCAAGCCAAATCAAAACTGCGAATGTCGCGAGCCATCAGTGGCCACCAAAATCGTTGCTTTATTAAACTGCTAGTGCGGTTTACCCCTGGATGACAAGCAATGTTGGAGCAGTGACCCCATTTGAGGACCTCGGATCTTAACCCCTCCGGAACGAACAAACGACTCGGTGGGCCGCCGGGCGGGGGCGTTACCCCTTCTAAGGCCACTTTGACCTTCGATTCGATCTCCCATGTGAGTGTAGAGATAACTATCTTCTCTGGTAAAATACACTCGGGAGTAACCGGGCGTTCGGAAGCATCAAAAATACGAGATAAAGAGTCGGGTTTGATGTTTTTAGACCCGGGGCGGTACGAGAGAACAAAGTCAAAACGTCCGAAAAAAAGTGCCCACCGAGCCTGACGGCCAACCACTCTCTGTTACCAATGTCATAATTGCGTTCGGCAGGAGAAAGACGATGGGAGAAAAACGCGCACGGGTGCATCTTGTCATCTGAGGGAGAGCGCTGTGAAAGAACCGCTCCTACCCCCACCTCTGACGCGTCGACCTCTACCACGAACTGACGTGTGGAATCAGGGGCGACTAAGATGGGAGCCGAAACAAAGCGGCTTTTCAGTTTGGCGAATACAGCCTCGGCTGTATCGGACCACCTGAACGTCGTTCGGGGAGAGGTCAAGGCAGTCAGAGGTGTGGCTAGTTGGCTGAAATTGCGAATAAAACGCCGATAGAAATTGGCAAACCCCAGAAACCTCTGTAGGGCCTTACGGGAATCTGGACTTGGCCAATCCATCACAGCCTTAACCTTGTCGGGATCCATGCGCATTCCCTCCAATGACACGATGTACCCTAAAAAAGGAACAGACTGTGCATGAAAAGCGCATTTCTCCGCCTTGACAAAAAGCCCATTCTCTAGCAACCTCTGAAGCACTCGTCTGACGTGTTGAACATGTTCCTGGAGAGACGAAGAAAAAATCAAAATGTCATCCAGGTAGACATATATGAATTGGTCGACCATGTCTCTCAACACATCATTGACGAGTGCCTGGAAAACCGCTGTGGAGTTGGAAAGGCCGAAAGGCATGACCAAATATTCAAAATGCCCCCTGGGGGTGTTAAATGCGGTTTTCCATTCATCCCCCTCCCTGATGCGAACCAAATGATAAGCGTTACGTAAGTCCAACTTCGTGAAGACGGATGCTCCCTGTAACCTCTCGAAAGCTGAAGACATCAACGGCAAAGGATAGGTATTCTTTACCGTGATGTTATTCAGCCCTCGGTAATCAATGCAAGGTCGCAGAGAACCATCCTTCTTCCCCACGAAGAAGAACCCCGCCCCCGCTGGAGAAGAGGAAGGGCGGATGAATTTGGAGGCTAGAGTATCAGAAATATATTTCTCCATGGCCTCCCTCTCTGGAATAGAAAGAGAGTATAGTTTGCCCTTAGGCGGAGACTTACCTGGGAGTAAATCTATAGCACAGTCATAGGGACGATGCGGAGGAAGAGAAGCAGCTCGGGACTTACTGAACACTTCCTTCAGGTCGAGGTACTCCGGAAGCACGTTAGACAGATTCACCGTCTCACTCTGAAAAACAGAACGAGACACAGACGAACAAGCAGACACCAAACAAGACTCATAACATTTATCACTCCACGCAGACACAGAGTTTTGTCCCCAGTCAACCCTTGGATTGTGTAACTCCAGCCAAGGGTGACCGAGGACAACGGGAGCCAAAGGGGAGTCCAGGATGAAAAATGAAATGCGTTCAGTGTGGTTGCCGGAAGTGATCAGTGTAAGTGGTTCAGTAGTGAATGAAATGTCAGGGAGAATTTGTCCGTTGAGTGCGTTGACAGAAATGGTGTTCTTGAGTGCAATGGTGGGTATGTTGAGTTTATGAGCCAGGGCAGAGTCAATGAAGTTACCTTCCGCTCGAGGAGGGCGAGGCTGGAATAATCCTGAGCTGCCCACAGCAATCTCACCGGGAGGAGAGTGGAGGATGAGGTCCTTTCCACGGAGATCCCGCCCGACAGTAGCCTTCCTTTTACCGCCGGGCGTGGTCTTTTACCGGGCAGGAGTCTAGCAGGTGTCCGTTCCTGCCGCAGTACAGGCAAAGACCACGGGATCTCCGTCTCGCCTTCTCCTCCCGGGAGAGCCGAGCTCGACCCACCTGCATGGGCTCCGGGTTGAAGGTGTAGCTGACCGCATCCGTAGCGCTGGCCTGAGGGCATTCGACACTCCCATGCTGAGGCTCCATCCTGGACCTCAGCCGACTTAGACGAGCGTCCACCCTCAACGCAAGATCGATGAGACCGTCGATCTTCTCCGGAAGGTCGATGGTAAAGATCTCCTTCTGGATGCGGTCAGCCAGCCCATGCAGGAACATGTCCCACTGTGCCTCCTCGTTCCACTTGCACTCGGCGGCCAGGGTGCGGAACTCGATGGAATAATCTGAGACCGAGCGGTTACCTTGACGGAGCTCTGCGAGTTGACGTGCCGCTTCTCTTCCGGTCACCGCTCGGTCAAACACCCTTCTCATCTCCGCCGCCAGCGTCTGAAACAAGGAGCAGCATGGATGTTGATTTTCCCACACCGCCGTTCCCCAAAGTGCGGCTCGTCCGGAGAGCAGGGTGAGGACGAATGCCACCTTGGATCTTTCCGTGTTGAAAGTCTGCGGTTGAAGAGCGAAAAACAAGGAACACTTGGTAAGGAAGGCTCTGCAATAATTGCTCTCACCGGCATAACTCTCGGGGGTAGGCAGACGTGGTTCCGGTTGCTGCGATGCGGATGGTGTGTGGGGAATCGGCGGTGGGTCGGGCACAGTGGGACCGACGAGTTGCTGCATCTGTTGGGTCAGCTCGGCCACCCGTGCCACCAAGGTGTGTACTGCCTGTCCTGTGGCAGTTAAGTTCGCCTCCTGCTGGTCCAGTCTCTCGTTGCTGCTGGTCAGTAGGGCATTGATACTCGCTGAATCCATGGTTGGTCAGAGCGTTCTGTAACGGATTCACAGAGGCAGGATTCAATTGCAAGTAATTCAGTTTATTTGACAGAATGTGTCACAGAAGTCAAAACTCAGAACACTGATGAAGTCCGGATAAGACGGAGCAGTGAGAGAGGCTCTGTTGGCGACACGGGCAGGCTGTGAGCAGCTGTGACTCGGGAGGTCGGTACAGGTAATCCGGGAAGGGATCCAGCGTTTCACGGAAGGGGGAAACGACAACCAACACGGAGACACAAGGGGAAACATCCAACAACGCTCTGACAAAGACAAGAGAGAAACAGAGAGACTAAATAGGGTGAAGGTGATGAGTTGCAGCTGGTGCAGGTGATCAGCCACAGGTGCGTGATGAGCCAATCCCAGGCTCCGCCCTCACCTACATTCAACACGCACCCAAGAGTGAGACAGGGAATCCATGAACCGTGACACTACAGTAATACACGGACCCAATACTGTCACACGTCCCAAACTTATTCAATCAATCAACTTTATTTATGCAGTGCTTTTACAACGCCGATTGTGTCAGAGCAGCTTCAGTGTTAAACAGGACAATACTGCAGCAGAATTAGATTTGGCTGTACAGTCGTTCTGGAGTAAACAGTGATGTTATCAGCTTATTTTAATTTATCAGAGAGAGACAATGTTGGCAGATCAGTATTATAGTTTATAGAATTAAATAAGACCTAATTAATACATTTTACTTGCATATTTAGTAGAATAAGTTGGATCATCATTTTAGTGTCCCCAGCTCGAGACTCTTGAGACTCAAGACAAGACGCACATTTAGGCATAATCATGTGTGTATTTGATTTTGATTGTTCAAGGGCATTAAGGCTATACACAGAGCAGATATCTGTCCTCGCGAGCGCATCCTCAGACATCGGCCCGTGTGTCAGAAGCGAATTCGGCTTGACACAGTGCGTTTATTAACTCTGTTTTAGTGTTATCGCATATATCATACCTTTATTTGGTCATTTATTCATCTTAAGTAATCAATTCGCCCAGTCCTTGGCACTTATATGTGAAACGGCAGATGAGAAAGATTCACTTTGGCTTTCACAAAGATCGCGTACCGCACATGCGCCACAATGCAAACACATTTAAAAAAAAAATTCAATTATTGGTAACACTTTAGTATGGGGAACACATATTCACTATTAACTACGACTTTTACCTCAATAAACTCCTAATTTACTGCTTATTAATAGTTAGTAAGGTAGTTTTGTAGCGTTTAAGTTTAGGTATTGGGTCAGATTAAGAGATGTAGAATAAGCTCATGCAGAATAAGGCATTAATATGAGCTTTATAAGTGCTAATAAACAGACAATATCCTAGTAATAATCATGATCATCAGCAACTAGTTAATAGTTAATAACTGAACCCTAAAATAAAGTGTGACCAAATAATTTTTGGTGATTATTTCACGGTGAAATGACAAATTATGCAGGATTGCAAACAAATGCGACATTCTGCTGATTTTGAGTGTACTCAGCGATGGCAGAAAAACGGGAGGGACTGATTGAGTTACTGCACTCACTGCACATGTGCTTCTCTAGGACACGCTGCTGCTGCTGCTGAAGAGTCTTCCCATGGGATGCTACTTCAACATCTACGGATTCGGCTCGCACTTCGAGTCCTTCTTCCCGTCAGTAACCCGTTCACACTTACATACAGTTAGCGGGAGTAAAGCTGAATGATTATCTGCTGTCCGAGGGGGTGGGCTCGGAGCTCGGTTAGGACTAGAAGTGTGGAGAAGGGGTGGTGGAGGGATGCTGATAGACTGGCAACGGATTGAGCTGAGACTGCTGAATATACAGGTCTGGAAAAATTAAGAGGCCACTGCAATATTTTCTTAAATCATCATCTCTACAAGTATGGGCGTCGGAAGCAAATAAAAAGTGGGTGGGTCAGTAGCGGCTAAGGCAAAATATGATAGGTGGGGAAATTATTTTGCGGGGGGTCTGGGTGTTCTCCGCTAGAAAAAAATGATTTCATAGATGTGCATTTCCTGCATTATGGTGCGTTTGAGGCCATGTCCCTTTCCTATACCAAAAGGACCTCAAACCAGTCAATACCAATAGTCTAATAAAAGGCTATATTCATTTAACTGTCATAGAAATCAAACGTTTCCCAGATAATGATAATGAACAAGTTGCATGTTTATTATGCTCTGGATCCAGACAGAAAAAGTGCCGTTTACTAAACGATTGATTGGGCCAGACAAAATTACAGAAATCACAAATTATATACTGTGGCTATAGAGTAGGGCTTAGAGACGCATGGCTTCAAGTTTACGCCCATCTCTACAAGCCATTCCATTCCAGTGTCTGTTGAATTCCAACACAGGCTCACCTCATTCCACTGGAAGAGGTGCTGATTAGGTGATCACCTGAACAAAATCTTATTTAATAAGGAAAAGTAACTAACAGTTCTGTGGTCTTCACTATCCTCTTGCAGTAGGACCAGCTGGATGGCAAAAACAGTGCCAGTAGAACCTCAAATAATACCTCATAAGTGGAATAAAAAAATAACTGTTGACCACGCCAAAAAAGCTGAAAAGGAAAGTTTTGAGTGAGGAAAAGAAGGGTTCAATTCTGGCTTTACTGGCAGAGGGATACAGTGAGCTTCGGGTTGCTGCCATCCTTATAATTTCAAAGACGGGCGGTTCATAAGAACAAGGTCAAGCAGCAGACATTGGGGACAACAAAGCTCCAGACCAGCAGAAACACCTCCACTGACCGCAGTGAACGCCACCTCATTCTAATGTCACATTATATATATTGTTGATTGCTGAGTGCTGTCCATTCTTACTTATCTAAACGTGCTCCTCCCAAACTTTGGTAATACAACATCATATGTTAGTTGTTCATGAGGAATGATCTCATGTGGTTAGTGGTGGTTGTGTGAGAGTGTGTGTGTGTGTCGTTGCAGTCAGAGTGTTGTGTACAGCGAGGCTACGATGGAAGAGGCTCTAAAGAGAGTAAAGGACATGAATGCAGACATGGGCGGCACTGAGATCCTCCAGCCTCTGAAACACATCTACAGCCAGCCCTGCTTCCCGGATCACCCTCGACAGGTACAGACAAACTTCACACACTCTCTCTGATCATCATCATCACCCATCATCGATAAAGTGTTTTCCTCAGCCTGACACTGACTCTCTCTCTCTCTCTCTCTCTCTCTCTCTCTCTCTCTCTCTCTCAGCTGTTCATCTTCACTGATGGAGAGGTGTGGAACACTAAAGAGCTGCTGGACCTGGTGAAAAGCCACGCTAACTCTCACAGGTGCGTGTGCGTGTGTGTGTGCGTGCGTGGTGTGTGTGTGTGTGTGTGTGTGTACTTGCGCACACGTCTCACTCCTCCTCCTTCTGATATGGGTCAGGTTTAGTTCATCAGACGCTCATGTGTTTCAGGTGTTTCTCCTTCGGGATTGGTGAGGGTGCGAGTACGGCTCTCATCACAGGAATGGCCAGAGAAGGTTCTGGTCATGCTCAGTTCATCACCGGCACTGAACGCATGCAGCCCAAAGTAAGATCTGCTGTGGACAGAACCAGCTCCAGATGCTCAGGGTTAGTCTTCATCCCTCTCTCTTGTCCTTTGTCTTCATCCCTCTCTCCTGTCCTCCTCTGTCAGGTGATGCAGTCGCTCCGGTTTGCTCTCCAGCCGGCTGTGGATAATATCTCTGTGGACTGGAGCGTTCCTGAGGGCGTTACGGTGGACGTGCTGTCCCCACCCATCAGTTTCCTGTTCCAGGGTCAGAGGGCGATCATCTACGCTCAGCTGAAGGGACAGGTCAAAGCATTTTAATTTAGTCTAATTTAAAGGGCATTTGGAGACCAAATGCAACATGTCAATGATTTGTGTGGTTCTGTGAAAGTTCTACGCTGCCTAACCCAGATGTGACGCGACACTGGCCCGTATTAGAAGCTTGCTGAGGAGTGTAAAATCATCAAATGCTCACGATACTTTCTGTTCCTCCCTCATCACAGAGCTCAGGAAAGACAGAAGGAGCAGTAACTGTGAAATACAGACTGAAAGATCAACCAGTGACCAACCAGCTCCAGTTTACTCTGAAACCAACGGAAGACACAGGGTAACACACACACACACACACACACACTTTTTCCATTGGCGTAATGGATTTTACACTGTACAAACTTGCTGGGTGGTGATCTCAGGTTTATATTACATTGGGGACAGAGGAAGAATTGGCTAAACATGTTGTAACACAGTTTGTTGTTATGGGAAGAAGGAGGCGGGAACCGGCGAATATTTAATAGACTTAAATAAATAAACAAAACGAAAGGAACGCGGGCAGCCCCTCGCGGACGACAGCCACGCGCACATAATACAAACCCGATTCCAAAAAATAATTAATTATTTTAAAATAATTAAATAATTAATAATTAAAATAAAAAAGGAATGCAATAGTTTACAAATCTCATAAACTTATATTTTATTCACAATAGAATATAGATAACATATAAAATGTTGAAAGTGGGACATTTTGAAATGTCATGCCAAATATCGGCTCATTTTGGATTTCATGAGAGCTACACATTCCTAAAAAGTTGGGACAGGTAGCAATAAGAGGCCGGAGAAGTTAAATGTACACATAAGGAACAGCTGGAGGACCAATCTGCAGCTTATTAGGTCAACTGGCAACATGATTGGGTATATAAGAGCCTCTCAGAGTGGCAGCGTCTCTCAGAAGCCAAGATGGGCAGAGGATCACCAATTCCCCCAATGCTGCGGCGGACAATAGTGTAGCAATATCAGAAAGGAGTTTCTCAGAGAAACACTGCAAAGAGTTTGAAGTTATCATCATCTACAGCGCATAATATCATCCAAAGATTCAGAGAATCTGGACCAATCTCTGTGTGTAAGGGTCAAGGGTCAAAACCAAACTGGATGCCTGTGATCTTCAGCCTTAGACGGCACTGCATCACATACAGGAATGCTACTGTAATGGACATCACAACATGGGCTCAGGAATACTTCCAGAAAACATTGGTGAACACAATCCACCGTGCCATTGGCCGTCGCCGGCTAAAACTCTACAGGTCAAAGAAGAAGCCATATCTAAACATGATCCAGAAGCGCAGGCGTCTCCTCTGGGCCAAGGCTCATTTAAAATGGACTGTGGCAAAGTGGAAAACTTATCTGGGGTCAGACGAATCAAAATGTGAAGTTCTTTTTGGAAAACTGGGACGCCATCCGGACTAAAGAGGACAAGGACAACCCAAGCTGTTCTCAGCGCTCAGTTCAGAAGCTGATCTCTGATGGTCTGGGGTTCATGAGTGTGTGTGGCATGGGCAGCTTACACATCTGGAAAGGCCATCAATGCTGAAAGGTCTATCCAAGTTCTAGAACAACATCTGCTCCATCCAGACGGCGTCTCTTTCAGGGAAGACCTTACATTCTCCAACATGACAATGCCAGACCACACACTGCATCAATTACAGCATCATGGCTGCGCTGAAGAAGGATCCGGCACTGAAATGGCCAGCCTGCAGTCCAGATCTTTCACCATTAGAAAACATTTGGCACATCATAAAGAGGAAGATGCGATAAAGAAGACCTAAGACAGTTGAGCAGCTAGAAGCCTGTGTTAGACAAGAATGGGACAACATTCCTATTCCTAAACTTGAGCAGCTCGTCTCCTCAGTCCCCAGACGTTTGCAGACTGATATAAAAGAAGAGGGGATGACACACAGGGGGAAACATGGCCATGGCACAACTTTACTGAGATGTGTTGATGCCATGAAATTTAAAATCAACTTATTTTCCCCTTAAAATTACACATTTTCTCAGTTTAAACATTTGATATTTTGTATTCTGAATAAAATGAAATTTGAAACTTCCACATCATTGAATTCTGTTTTTATTCATAATTTGTTCTAACTTTATTGGAATCGGGTTTGTAAAACAAAACCAATCTTTCATTTGAAAGCCACGTTTCTAGCATCTGTTAAACCGCATTCTACCATCTTACAAATATGTCTAAATTACGGCACATGCTTTCAATGCAAAATGCTGAACAGTTAGTCGATGCGTTCATGAGCTCAAGGCTAGATTATTGTAATGCTCTACTGGGTGGTTGCCCTGCTCGCTTAATAAACAAACTCCAGCTGGTCCGACCTGTGCTCTCATTAGGGCCAGCATATGGATTGGGTGTTCACAGGTGTGTGTGTGTGTGTGTGTGTTCTGCAGACGGACGATCCACCGGCTGGCAGCGCGGTCTGCGATCCGCTGTCTGGAGCTGGAGGAGCGGGTCGGTGGAGCAGGAGCAGAGGCCCTCCGGAGCCGCATCCTGGAGCTCAGTGTTCAGGCCGGAGTCAGCAGCACTCACACCGCCTTCATCGCCATCAATAAACACAGCAAACAGGCCGTCAAGGGGCCACTGCTGCAGAGGAGTGTGCCAGTGCGGGGTGAGTGTGTGTGTGTGTGTGCGTGTGTGTGTATTTAGAGCTGGTCAGTCCCAGGTAAGGTGTGTGTGTGTGTGTGTGTGTGTGCGTGTGTATTTAGAGCTGGTCAGTCCCAGGTAATGTGTGTGTGTGTGTGTGTGCTTGTGTGTGTGTGTGTGTGTGTGTGTGTGTGTGTGTGTGTGTGTGCGTGCGTGCATGCGTGTGTGCGTGTGCGTGTGTGTGTGTGTGAGAGTGCGTGCGTGTGTGCGTGTGTGTGTGTGTGCGCGTGTGTGTGAGTGTGTGTGTGTGTGCACGTGTGTGTGTGAGTGTGTGTGTGTGTGCACGTGTGTGTTTGTGCGTGTGTGTGTGAGTGTGTGTGTGTGTGAGAATGTGAGTGTGTGAGTGCGTGTATGCGTGTGTGCGTGTGTGTGTGAGTGTGTGAGTGCGTGTGCGTGCGTGCGTGTGTGCGTGTGTGTGTGAGTGTGTGAGTGCGTGTGTGCGTGTGTGTGTGTGCGTGCGTGTGCGTGCATGCGTGTGTGTGTGCATGTGTGTGCGTGCGTGCGTGCGTGCGTGCGTGCGTGCGTGCGTGTTTGCGTGTGTGCGTGTGTGCGTGCGTGCGTGTGTGCGTGCATGTGTGTGAGTGTGTGTGTGTAGAGCAGGGCAGATAGACTCTGCCGGACACTGGTTCTCCGGGATCTAAGGCCTATTTCACAAAACTAGGATAATGAGATACATTTTTTTGTGATCCTGGCTCAGTTTATCCGCTAATATACAGATATCTTTCGTTATCGTTCTTGGTGTGAGTGTGTCTTCAAGGTACGTTTACATGACAGCGGTGTACTACAGTTTGCATACACATGACAAGATTGTATCAGTCTTCAGCCTGCTACGAGTTAAGAGCAGCTGTAGTAGCGATCCTCCCTGGTAGGGGGCAGTATTAACTTTAGGTAAGTCTGGATAAATGATAGTAGAGGAATTGATTAGGGGTTGGTTTGTGTGCCCATGTGCATGTTAGCAGTGTTTGAGCTGATCTACTGCATTTGAGGAACCCTTAAAGGGGGGGTGAAATGCTGTTTCATGCATACTGATCTTTTTACACTGTTAAAGACTTGGAATCCCATACTAAACATAGACAAAGTTTCAAAAGTTAAGGTGGACGTTTGATGGGAGTATTTCTTTGTCAAAAATACTACTTCCGGTTAGTCATAAGTTTCGGCAAGTTTTTTGAGATCATGCGTCCCCATTGACGTTAGTGGGGGCGGAATTTCCTTGTATGGGCCTTACGGACAATTCTACCGGAAGCGCGTGAGAGAGAGAGAGGGAGAGAGAGAGAGAGAGAGAGAGAGAGAGAGAGAGAGAGAGAGAGAGAGAGAGAGAGAGAGCGAGGGAGAGAGCGAAAGCAACAGCCTACGCCCATCAAAGCGGGGCTTGTAGGATGCTGGACAGGTGACAATTACACATAGCACATAACAATGTCACCAAAAAAGTGGGTTTTTGGTTGCCAGACCAAGACAGTCCTGCACAGATTCGCCAAAAACCCCGCGTTAAGGCAACAGTGGATGTAATTTGCTTTTCCGGATCAGCAACTGAGTTGCGCGAATGTTTATATCTGTTCGCTGTTTCATAAACAAGGCCCAGCTCGACGCCGAATTTTCCCAATCGCCTAATGCTGAAGGATGGAGCAGTCCCAACGTTAGAAGGGTGAGTGAGACTGCTTTTAGTCACCTTACTGTCTACACAAACCACGCGTAAACACACAAACACACGTGCACAACTGCACTTCCCACATGTACACCTTCAAAGACAAAAATACGACGATATAATTCAAGTATAAATATGTAAATAACACAAGCTGCTAAGCATATTATATAGTTAGTGTATAACTTGTACCACATACAGACGTCCTGCTCTAGTCGTTTTTGCTGCTGCTCCTGTTCAACTGCAGCCTCTGGGTCTGATTCCGGATCATAGATGTATGGCTGTATCCGATTAAAAGCCATATTTTTATTTTGAATAAAGTTTTTTTCCGCTGTTAGGGATGCACTCGACTCAACACACAGCGCGCTGCTGCACACGTCATTATTTAGCTCCGCTCACACGACACGCCCCCACCCGCTCGGCTTTTTTCGGAAAGACTCGGAACAGCGCATCTTTCTTATATAATTATTAAAAAAATAAAAACTTTTCGGAGATATGCAGGATGCAATGCTACTCTATAGGTACTCAAGATTGACATGACACTGACTGAAACTGAGTGTTTCACCCCCCCTTTAAGCATTGCTTCATTCTCAACTAAGTGTTTTTGTCTACGGGATGTTTGATGCCTATGATCATGTTGAGGATGGAACTGGAATCTTCATTGATGCTTTTGACACGGACTTAAATTGACCAAATTGTCTTCTCTTCTATGGATTTGCATTGAGGACTGCTTTGACGTTCTACAATACGGACTAGCATTGTGATTCAAGGACGTCAGTAGCTTCAGTCGATATCTCCTCTGAACTCCTTCAGTGTTTAACACCGATAAGACTGGTTTCTTTGACTCTTACACATATAGGTAGTGATGGCCAAATGAGGCTTCCTGAACCACTGAGGCTTTCCAGCCCATTGGTTCACCAAAAGGTTCATTTACCTGAAGCCTCATGAAACAGTGTGCTCCCTAGTGACACCTGCTGTGCAAAGCAATGCATCGCACACAAATCTATTCATCCTGAGCAACCAAATTATCATAGTGTGGGCACACCATTTTTCTATTGCCTGTGTATTAATAAAGTATTTTACTCTGCTTGTATTAACCTATGTACACACAACTCACACAAACACACAACTTTGTGTTCAACTATTCAGTAGATCTTTAGGTTAGTGATGAGTGAATGGCCAGAATGATTGTAAATAAATTATTGTGAGTGCAGTGCTTATGGGACTGGAATTGTGGAACAGTAAACTGCAACAGGGATGGGAAAGCTTTCCCTAATACAGTCTAGTCTTATAATAATATTATTAATAATAATAGCAATAATATATATATATATAATAACACTAGGCCTACTACTAATATATATATATATATAATAACACTAGGCCTACTACTAATATATATATATATATATATATATATATATATATATATATATATATATATATATATATATATATATATATATATATATATATAATAACACTAGGCCTACTACTAATATATATATATATATATATATATATATATATATATATATATATATATATATATATATATATATATATATATATAATAACACTAGGCCTACTACTAATATATATATATATATATATATATATATATATATATAGGGGTGATTCTTCAATTGGGGGAACTTTTATGTCCCCGGGTTATACATTCATGTTAAAAATATATATAATATATATTATAATTATAATTACGTAGTATACACACTACTAGATATACAACTAGATATAGGCTAATTTACTCTATTAATCTACTATAATTTACTCTAATAATCTACTAAACTAAGTAAAATGTAATATAATATATAATACAAGCTATGATATATAATGATATCGCTACTACATACAACCAACACCTCAACACCAATGCAAATGCCTACTGCAAACCCCACAAGAGGCGCGAGGTTTCGAACCACTTTTATCCGAAAGCGATACTCCGAATGAAGCAATGACGTATTCAACAGAAAACGAGGCCTCGTTTGTCATCGTCACGTGATTTTCACGGAAACGATACAAGCCTCGAATCGGGGCTTCATCTGGAGCGCCCCTTTTTGCTCGACACAAGCTCCGGAGCCTCGCTTCAGATGTCCCATCACTACATATAGGGCCCTATTTTAACGATCTGAAAGTGTCAAAGCGCAAAGCGCAAGTAACTTTGTTGGCGGGTCTCGGCGCTGTTGTTATTTCCCCGGCGGGATAAATGGCTCTTGCGCCCGGCGCAAATCTAAAATGGGTTGGTCTGAAGTAGATTCATTATTCATAGGTGTGGTTTGGGCGTAACGTGAATAAACCAATCAGAGCGCCATCCAACATTCCCTTTAAAAGCAGCTGCGCAAGTTCCATTACGGGTCGCTATTATTATGGCGTATTTACCAGGCGCACGCCAGGAGCGGTTCACAGCCGAGGAGACTGATGTTCTTGAAGAGCAGTGAAAGACAGAGGAGTTGTGTGGTATGGGGATGGAGAAACACACCCAATATAGCGGCGGTTAAACAGTTTTTTAGTTTTTCAGTCGATTTTTTTTCCTGGTTCTTGACGGACAAACCAATGTGTCAGATGTCCTTATATACAGATATGTCTTGCCACTATTGGGCAAACAGGTCTGATCCTTCATTACTACAATTAGCCTGAATAATTTGTAAGCTAGATTTATGCCTATTTTTTCACATCTTCGTGGCACACCACAATGATTTCCGTCATCTCATGTGTTCATATTTTTTTAGTGTAACTATTTATGATTTGCAAAAATAACTGTTGCATCTGTGTAGATTTCATGAGTAAAGTGTGTGTGCGTTGTGCACGCTATACATTATGGTCAAGCATGCGCCCTTAAAATAGCATAATGAACAACGCGCCGCTGACTTTAGACCAGGTTTTTTCTGGTCAGTGGAGCAACTGTTTAATGGAACAGCAGAATAGCACCAGGGATTGTTTGCGCCGGAACACGCCTCCTCTTTTGCGCTGAACCGCCCAGGGAGCGCAAGTTCATTCACTAGATTAGCGACGTGCTTCTGTGGAGGGAAAAGCGCGCCTTGCGCCGGTGCAAAATAGGAATGACACATGCAGCGGTGTACAAAGTCAATTGTGCTGAGGGCAAGACTTTGCAAGACTTTGTACCCTTAGAGTTTGTACAAGCAAAGACTTATACATAGTTTGATCAAGATGGATTAATGTTTGATCTCAGATGCACAAGTGTGGTTATGAAGGATACTAGCACTGTTGTGGTTTTAGTATAATGTGTTGGTTGTTAAATGCTCATTATAATTAAAAGAAATTCAGGTAAAAGGAACAAACAACCAGATGTTGTGTGGCTGCCTTATTTTATCAAGCAGAATTAGTCATCGTTTATGTTGGAAACCCACCCAAATGCAGGGCCCGTATTTATCAAGCTTCTCAAAGTGCTATTTTAGTCTTAAGTGCTGAGAAATGATGACATTTGCTCCTGCTTTCAAACTTCAGTATAAAGGAAGGTTATCAAATGTCTTAAAGCTAGAATCCCTCTTCCTCTGGCAGTTATTTAAGAGCTCGAGCGGTCTCTCAGGGGTCAGGAGTGGCCAGTAGGGGCGCTGAGGAGGCAGAGACGAATCTTTCAGGAGAGGGAGAATGTGCTCGACATGTTTGATGACGAGTTAATCAAACGGTATCGCTCGGACAGAGCAGACATCTTCTTTTTCAGCGCTGGTTAATGTTGGGCTTTATAAAAAATAAAATAAAAACAAACACAGTTGGAGTAATTCAGCAGCAGTGGCGGTCGCTTCTTCCTCCTGCCATGTCGGTTTTCTTTTGGAATCCATGGTGGCTGATTATATAAAATCTAGGCTATAGATAGGCAGGTCATTTAACAGCACACCAGTTAAAAAAATAATTAAATGGATGAAAACATGTTTATCTTTCACTTCAGTTGTGTCTATTATAATGTGTTCTCTTAAACTCTTTATTGTCAAATGTGTGTTGGACGTAAACTCCTCTTAGGAACTTCACCATTCACTGTGAATAATCTGAGGATATTCTTAAATAAGCACATCTCTTCAGTGATTGGCTCATGCCCATGACATCATCCTAAATCCCGTCTGTGGCGCAGCAGAGTGTGGTAAATCGACTCTAAGACGGACAGATTTACTCCTACTCTTCACTTAAAGTATGATCGGGACGCTTGATAACTCTCGTTTAAGCGCAGCTTTGAGCCGAGAATGTTTTTACTCTTAAGTCGATTCTCAGCGGTGTTCTTGTGAGTAATTCTAAGATGTTTGATAAATACGGGCCCAGATATGTAACTATCTTTGATTTAAAAATAATTATGAGATAAGATCACCAAGATATCCCGGCCTAATCCCTTATCCTTGTTCTGTGTCCCCTGGAGGTTTCCTGTCAGAGAAGAGTGTAATATCGTTGTGCTCAGGTCATCAATAACACTCAGTTCTTTTCAGGTATGATGAGAGGGTCCGCCTGTGGTGCCCCTATGATGATGTGCGGTAAGAAATTACATCACTATATTTATATTCAGCGGTTTGTTTCGTTTAAAAAAAATGTAATAAATAAATAACACACACTGTTTTTCTTTTAGCCTCATATGTGTGTCAGTCCATCTCAAGTGCTCAAACTTCTTCATTTTCTTTTTTTTGAGTGACCTCTATGTATCGCTAATCTAAAACTACAGTTTTTAATATTTGTATTTTACCTGGTTTAGCTGCAGTGGCTGTCTTTGTGTAATTTAATTAAAAATAAATGAAATTATTTTTCCATGATGTCTCTGGTGAAGGACCACATAGGACACTGATGTAAGTTCTGTAGAACATTTGTGTTATTTGTTATGCGTTTATTACATCTGTATATTTCTCCAAGTAGGTGAATCGAGCTTTTCTCCAGATTTCTGCTCTATCTCTGTGAGCAGCAGAATCTCAGACGCGCTCTCAGCATATCTGTGAAAGTTTCAGCTTCCTGTCTGATCCAGAGATAATCTAACCCCATACTGAGGCGTATTTAATATATAAATGCCACACACACTTTCACAGTCCCATACAAATATTAACAGACACCCTAAAAACCAGCGCTGAGACTGAAACCCTGACCAATCCTGACCACTGCATTCAGTTATAGGAACAATAATGATTTTATATATATATATATATATTATAATTATATATGTTCATGAACCTTGTGAAGATCAGCTTATGTCCTAAAGAGCAACGACCATCCTGAACTCAAGTATTGAGTTTTCTGTAAACGTTCATATAAAGGAGATGTTTTGTGCTGTGAGATAAACAACGTAAAATAAAAATACAAAACTATTTTTAATTACAACATATCAAACACAATCACTAAAAAAACAGGAAAATGAAGAATGGTCATGCAACCAACTCTACAGTTTGTGGGGCTCTTGAGACTGATTTGAGCCGTGTGTGTGTGTGTGTGTGTGTGTGTGTTAGTAGCTGGTTTGGTGTGAGTGGGTTTTGATTTAGTTTTCATGTGTTTTATCAGTGTCTGTTATTCTTATATCTGCTTTTCTCTCTATTCTCAGCAAAGGCAGCTCGCAGGATGCCTCCCAGGATGATGATGAACAGATCAATGGCGCCTCCGGCTCCCATGAAGGCTGCAATTTTGTGTGATTCTCCAATTTGTAAGACAAGATATCCTTCACTGAGCTTTTATTTTTATTGTTTTATATTAATCTAATTGTCTCTTTCTGAATGTCATTCTTTGATTGGTTTTAGTAAGTAGTCGGGACATGCGTAAATCTGCTGGTGTCAGGAGGTTGGGGGCCGATGATGAGTTACATTGGTGCGAATCTTTATCCGATCCAGGTAAATCAGGTTCAGAAAACATGCCTCAGTCGGACAGGACTGGGTTAGCCGTCATGTTATCATGTAACACTTACTGAGCTGCTTCTGCATTTAATCTCATCTGAATATAGGTTAGGTCTAGGGGTGCACCGATCCGACTTTTTCAGTCCCGATACCGATGCCTGGGCTTTATGTATCTGTCGATACCCGATACCGATCCGATACTATTGTTAAATTAATAATAAACTGTACACCTTCCTTGAAGAGACTAAAGGCACCAGACTTTACTAAATCAAGATAATAAGACAAAATAACAGATGTATGCAAAGTGTTGAATTCTTATTTATTTAAAAAACAATTGTGCATTCAAATCTAAAATATAATTTAGGGCTCGACATTAAGCATGCTCATGTCTTTCCTTCGGATAAGTAAAATAGTCATTCACTTGTCCGAGTAAAAAATGTGCTTGTCTGGAAAAAAGTTAGATTTGTGTGTGTGTGTGTGTGTGTGTGTGTGTGTGTGTGTGTGTGTGTGTGTGTGTGTGTGTGTGTGTGTGTGTGTGTGTGTGTGTGTGTGTGTGTGTGTGTGTGTGTTGTAAATATAACTTATTCTGAAGCAATATTCACTCACAGTCAGTGTTCAATCAGCTTCGACATATTTAAAATCTGCATATTTGTGATATTTTACCTTTATAAAGGGCATTTTCCTCTAATCTTATTAAATATAAGCTATGCTTCAGGTTTCATATTATATTCTTAAATTTGATCTATACATTAAATTAAAACAAGACACTATAGGGATGTTACCAAGGGCGTAGGAGCGACTTTGACATTGGGGGGGACATTTTCGCCACTATGAATCAACGTCCATCCCACCACCATAATAGTAACAGTATAGTGACGTGGTACAAAATGTATAGAATCACAAACAGCAAATAAATAAACAAAATCATCCGTTTATCATCTGTTTAAATCATCTGTTTTTTATTACACAAATATTGAAGTTGGGAAACATAAAAGTGTACAAACCCCTCCTGTAATTGCAGGCAGAAAGGAAAGTAGCACTTTAAAAGGCAAATATTTGATTCGTAACCCCCCAAAAATACAAAAGTCACATACGGCTTTGGAAACAAGCACTTGGAACTAGAACTATTAAATTGTATCTATCATTATTATCTATATCAATAACATTTTCTGTGTGTATCAGTGGAGTTTTGCTGACATCTAATGGGGAAACTTTGGCACTGCACCCAAACAAACTGACAAAGATCATTTTTGAGATATCAACCTCAAATTTGGAACACAACTTTTATGGCTTTTTAGTTTTAGAGTTTACTGTTTAAAATGCTGTTTCATAGAAAATATGTTTTATACAAAATATTATTGGTAAATCATTTTCATAAACTTAAAAATCTGTAATTTTTTTTTATTTTTTTTAACTTTTAGTTTGGCTTCAACAATAATCTGCCACAGGTCTTCTTTAAAATAAGACCACACTTAAGTTTGTGCTCCCAATATTACATGTTTTATGACAGTTTTTTGACATAAATCTTTTTTAAATTGATGCACAAGGGTTAAATGTACTATGTATGTTAACATTTAGTCAGTTGGAAGTCAGAGTCCCTGCTACTGAAGTCAAAGAGCTTGAATAGGTGCTTGAAAACAATTATCAAGTGGACTCAAGGCTTATGAGAAACTAAGCATATTGTAATATTTCTGTTTATTGATTTGAGGAATTGACATTGAACAGGCAGCAACTCAACCGCCATCCTTGCATTTAATCCACTACAATTATGAATACATTTTAAACCCTCACCTCACACCCTGCTGTGCCACCTGCCTCTCCTTTTGTCTCTTCCATGGCTGCATCATGGTTCTCCTAATAAATTAACAATTGTAGCCTATATGATATTGCAGACAAATATGGGACTTATATATGATCATTTATCTTGGGCTCTTCTGTATGTGGAAAATTTCACATATTCATCATTAATTCCTTTTAAGACCTCACCTCACACCCTCCACCTGTCACTTCATCTGTCACTCCTTTATCACCTGCCTCTTCCCTGATTGTACCAGCTTCTCCTGATGACACATTATATACTTTTTTAAATGTAAATATAGGCTTGGTAAATGATAGGTTATGATGTTGTCCTGTCCTTGTGTAAAATATGTTGTATATAACTAACGTTACTTACACTAACCTTACTCTTCGTAAAAAAAAAAAAAAAAAACGAACGGCAGCAACATAAACAAACGTTACTGCGCATGCGCGCGTTTGTGGCTCAAACTTAACTTCCGGTTAAGAGCTGCGTTATCTTTCTTATGCGTTATGCCGTTATCATCTTTTATTTTAAGTGTGCAACATTATCTTAATGTATATGTTTATTATACAATGCATCGGAATAACACGCTTCTTTGTTTCATAATATAAGTTTAAAGTTGGGAAACTTAAACTTGTAGATTAAGTGCCCTATTTGAGATTGATTGTATATGAATGCTAATGCATCACAAAAATCCCGTGCTCTATGCACTGCCATTAATTTTTGCGGTAAACACAAATCCGATCAGTTACTCCAGATGGCTTCCACTTGACGTGAACAAATGTAAAGTGATCTGCTTGATCGCATCACGGTGATCGCATAATGCCAAGTGTAAACGCAGCCACAATAACTTACCTCTACAGTAGATTATTTCTGATTACAAGCAAATACATAACAAGTAAATCACATTAGACATACAGCTATTACAGTAGACGTCAAAGTCATATGCAGTCAGATATGATATTTCAAGGCTTTTTGGTCAGTCGCACACTCTTTTTTTTTGCGCTGGTGTCATGTGCTCTCTGCTTGATTGTTAATATATCATGTTATCCAAGAATAGTATGTCAAAAATGTGTTTTTCTACTGAGTAGTGCTCCATACTATCTACAGCCAGACCGATAAACAAACACTGGAAGTTTCTGAAACACTTCGGGCCAGGCGCGTAACCATAGCAACGCGCGTGCGTTATGAAGCTGGTGATTTGCGAATGGTGATTATTCAAACATAGCATGAAATCACTCTGGGTTTGACTGGCAAAACCGAATATCTTCTTTGTTGCGCTTTCAAAATAAAGTTCCAAATGTTACAGTTTTTGTCCCTGCGTATAGGCTAATTTTTGGGTGGGACACATGCAGCATTTTCCAATATTGAGGGGGACACGTCCCCCCCGTCCCCCCCGGTTCCTACGCCAGTGGATGTTACCAATCAAATTAAATGATTTATCCAGAAAAATTACTACTGCATTAAATAATGTTATGTGATTTGTATTTTTGAATAAACAAAATAAATGTTGAAAAATATAGGAAACTAAACCACCAGTAGGTGGCAGTAGGTGAGTCTTAATGAGTGAGTCATTGAGTCATTAATTCAAACGATTCATTCAAACGACTGATTCCTTTAAGAATGAGGCAGTCGTTTACGAACAGGTTATTGAGTCTTTGATTCAACCACTGAATCATTCAAAACACGTGAGACATGTTATGGTTCTGCTGTTTGGAACTATTTTCGCAGCTGAAATAGAACAAAAAGACTCAATATTGCATCTAAAATGTAAGTAACTAATGTTAATGATTGTTTATGGAGCTGTCATAGGAAATCAGTGACATTTTCAATCGTGATGGTATTCAGGAAAACAGCACATTTGGTTGTGTAATGTTGTTTAACTGTATCATATGTTATAAAGATAAAACGTAACATTTTGAATGTTTACCGCAATTACTATGTGTGAGCGGCGCTTTATTGATTTCTCCTCAAGATGCGTGAGCGTCAACAGCGTGTCGTTACCGTCAGTTCATTACATTAGCCTTTATCCACTATCCACTATCAGTCACTTACACTAAATTCATCCTTTGCATAGTGCAAAGTCAGTTGCTAAGCTGTATTGTCCACTCCTTTAGTGTTTGCTGAGCTGCAGGAATGCAGCGTGCTTTTTAACATGGTGTTTCTGGATTAAATTGGTAGTATTGCTGACAGACGAACTAGTTGGCGTGGTAAGCATAAAATATCTCTACACATCCGTCTCTCTGGCTCGCTCCATGTTGCTTCAAGCATGCGACACACGTGAAACTGACGAATGACGTAGTTCTGCTGCGAAAAAACAAAAAAACAAACACCTGGATCGGCCTGTGGATCTGTTCATTTTTCCGATCCCCGATCCAGCTTTGTCGTCAGTATCGCGGCCGATATCCGATCCTAATATCGGATCGGTGCACCCCTAGTTAGGTCCGTCTTCCCATTCTGTGCCCTTATCAGTCCCTAGAGTTAATAAAACTCACTGTCAGAGCACTTCTTAAGGGTCATGTTTCCTAGTGTGGCTCTCTTCAGGGTTTAAATGTTGACCCGAGCTTTGAAAAGGAGTCGGAATACTCTTGGGTTAATTAGCATCTATAATTTTCTCAAAATGAGTTCATTAAGTCCTAGGGGTGTGACGAGACACTGATCTCACGAGACTAGACAAGATGTTTTACATAGTATTTTTAAGAAATCCACAATGATAAAATACATGACTAGAAATTAAAAATAGTTTGCAGCTGCATTTGAAATGTTTTAACTAATCATCTTGTAATGAATGTCTTTCCGTTTCTATTTTCGGAGTATGAATGATCATTTACAGTAAAAGCAAGCAGTACTTTATTCTCTCCTGTAAGATCGTCTCTTCAGACCTAAGAACTGCACGTGAGCTTTTGACCTCCTCACTGAACTCCTTCCTACAAATTGATCATAGATATATAAGTGCAAACAATAACCATTATCAAACCTCAATATTCAAAGTGCAAATAGAGACCATTTTTTTCTTCAAGCATGATACAGAACTAAGAGATGGTTACAACTAGATAGCTTTCATATTGGGAGATATTTGCGTGCCTCAGGGAGCCGCTTTCAAACGTGTATCAGTCGCGTTTGAATGCGCGTTCCCCTTTACTTTCACTTTCTTGATCATGCGTATTGTCCACTAACATGTAACACACACACGTAACACACGCTCAATGCGAGCGCGTCACATGTAACACACACTCGTCTTCTCATCGCGTGATCACTGCTGCGAACAGCTCGTTCCAGATGAGCTGATGGAATTGAAGCGACTGTTATGATTAGCCACCTGAATTAAAAATATAATATAAAAATATAAAAGCAAAACTAGAGTGCAGGTGTAATATATAAACTTCACCCTTACACTCCGTCATGACCAGGTCATGCGAATATGACGAGACGGCTTTGCACCTCGACGAGAAATCCCGTCACATTTTATTTAGACTCGCCAGATCCCGTCACGGTTCAGTCTCGCCAGATCCCGTCACGGTTTAGACTCGCCAGATCCCATCACGGTTCAGTCTCGCCAGATCCCGTCACGGTTTAGTCTCGCCAGATCCCGTCACGGTTCAGTCTCGCCAGATCCCGTCACGGTTTAGTTTAGTCTCGTCAGGTCACGGTTTAGTCTCGCCAGATCCCGTCACGGTATAGACTCGCCAGATCCCGTCACGGTTCAGACTCGCCAGATCCCGTCACGGTTCAGTCTCGTCAGATCCCGTCACGGTTCAGTCTCGCCAGATCCCGTCACGGTTCAGTCTCGCCAGATCCCGTCACGGTTCAGTTTCGCCAGATCCCGTCACGGTTCAGTTTCGCCAGATCCCGTCACGGTTCAGTTTCGCCAGATCCCGTCACTGTTCAGTCTCGCCAGATCCCGTCACGGTTCAGTCTCGCCAGATCCCGTCACGGTTCAGTCTCGCCAGATCCCGTCACGGTTCAGTCTCGCCAGATCCCGTCACGGTTCAGTCTCGCCAGATCCCGTCACGGTTCAGTCTCGTCAGATCCCGTCACGGTTCAGTCTCGCCAGATCCCGTCACGGTTCAGTTTCGCCAGATCCCGTCACGGTTCAGTTTCGCCAGATCCCGTCACGGTTCAGTTTCGCCAGATCCCGTCACGGTTCAGTTTCGCCAGATCCCGTCACGGTTTAGACTCGCCAGATCCCGTCACGGTTCAGTCTCGCCAGATCCCGTCACGGTTTAGACTCGCCAGATCCCGTCACTGTTCAGTCTCGCCAGATCCCGTCACGGTTCAGTCTCGCCAGATCCCGTCACGGTTCAGTCTCGCCAGATCCCGTCACGGTTCAGTCTCGCCAGATCCCGTCACGGTTCAGTCTCGTCAGATCCCGTCGCGGTTTAGTCTAGTCTCGTCAGGTCACGGTTTAGTCTCGCCAGATCCCGTCACGGTATAGACTCGCCAGATCCCGTCACGGTATAGACTCGCCAGATCCCGTCACGTTATAGACTCGCCAGATCCCGTCACGGTTCAGTCTCGCCAGATCCCGTCACGGTTCAGTCTCGCCAGATCCCGTCACGGTCCAGTCTCGCCAGATCCCGTCACGGTTCAGTCTCGCCAGATCCCGTCACGGTTCAGTCTCGCCAGATCCCGTCACGGTTCAGTCTCGCCAGATCCCGTCACGGTTCAGTCTCGCCAGATCCCGTCACGGTTCAGTCTCGCCAGATCCCGTCACGGTTCAGTCTCGCCAGATCCCGTCACGGTTCAGTTTCGCCAGATCCCGTCACGGTTCAGTTTCGCCAGATCCCGTCACGGTTCAGTTTCGCCAGATCCCGTCACGGTTCAGTTTCGCCAGATCCCGTCACGGTTCAGTTTCGCCAGATCCCGTCACGGTTCAGTCTCGTCAGATCCCGTCACGGTTCAGTCTCGCCAGATCCCGTCACGGTTCAGTTTCGCCAGATCCCGTCACGGTTCAGTTTCGCCAGATCCCGTCACGGTTCAGTTTCGCCAGATCCCGTCACGGTTCAGTTTCGCCAGATCCCGTCACGGTTTAGACTCGCCAGATCCCGTCACGGTTCAGTCTCGCCAGATCCCGTCACGGTTTAGACTCGCCAGATCCCGTCACTGTTCAGTCTCGCCAGATCCCGTCACGGTTCAGTCTCGCCAGATCCCGTCACGGTTCAGTCTCGCCAGATCCCGTCACGGTTCAGTCTCGCCAGATCCCGTCACGGTTCAGTCTCGTCAGATCCCGTCGCGGTTTAGTCTAGTCTCGTCAGGTCACGGTTTAGTCTCGCCAGATCCCGTCACGGTATAGACTCGCCAGATCCCGTCACGGTATAGACTCGCCAGATCCCGTCACGTTATAGACTCGCCAGATCCCGTCACGGTTCAGTCTCGCCAGATCCCGTCACGGTCCAGTCTCGCCAGATCCCGTCACGGTCCAGTCTCGCCAGATCCCGTCACGGTTCAGTCTCGCCAGATCCCGTCACGGTTCAGTCTCGCCAGATCCCGTCACGGTTCAGTCTCGCCAGATCCCGTCACGGTTCAGTCTCGCCAGATCCCGTCACGGTTCAGTCTCGCCAGATCCCGTCACGGTTCAGTCTCGCCAGATCCCGTCACGGTTCAGTTTCGCCAGATCCCGTCACGGTTCAGTTTCGCCAGATCCCGTCACGGTTCAGTTTCGCCAGATCCCGTCACGGTTCAGTTTCGCCAGATCCCGTCACGGTTCAGTTTCGCCAGATCCCGTCACGGTTTAGACTCGCCAGATCCCCTCACTGTTCAGTCTCGCCAGATCCCGTCACGGTTCAGTCTCGCCAGATCCCGTCACTGTTCAGTCTCGCCAGATCCCGTCACGGTTCAGTCTCGCCAGATCCCGTCACGGTTCAGTCTCGCCAGATCCCGTCACGGTTTAGTCTAGTCTCGTCAGGTCACGGTTTAGTCTCGCCAGATCCCGTCACGGTTCAGTCTCGCCAGATCCCGTCACGGTTCAGTCTCGCCAGATCCCGTCACGGTTCAGTCTCGCCAGATCCCGTCACGGTTCAGTCTCGCCAGATCCCGTCACGGTTCAGTCTCGCCAGATCCCGTCACGGTTCAGACTCGCCAGATCCCGTCACGGTTTAGTCTAGTCTCGTCAGGTCACGGTTTAGTCTCGCTAGATCCCGTCACGGTATAGACTCGCCAGATCCCGTCACGGTATAGACTCGCCAGATCCCGTCACGGTATAGACTCGCCAGATCCCGTAACGGTATATACTCGCCAGATCCCGTCACGGTTCAGTCTCGCCAGATCCCGTCACGGTTCAGTCTCGCCAGATCTCGTCATGGTTCAGTCTCGCCAGATCCCGTCACGTTATAGACTCGCCAGATCCCGTCACGGTTCAGTCTCGCCAGATCCCGTCACGGTTCAGTCTCGCCAGATCCCGTCGCGGTTCAGTCTCGCCAGATCCCGTCGCGGTTCAGTCTCGCCAGATCCCGTCGCGGTTCAGTCTCGCCAGATCCCGTCGCGGTTCAGTCTCGCCAGATCCCGTCGCGGTTCAGTCTCGCCAGATCCCGTCGCGGTTCAGTCTCGCCAGATCCCGTCACGGTTCAGACTCGCCAGATCCCGTCACGGTTTAGTCTAGTCTCGTCAGGTCACGGTTTAGTCTCGCTAGATCCCGTCACGGTATAGACTCGCCAGATCCCGTCACGGTATAGACTCGCCAGATCCCGTCACGGTATAGACTCGCCAGATCCCGTAACGGTATATACTCGCCAGATCCCGTCACGGTTCAGTCTCGCCAGATCCCGTCACGGTTCAGTCTCGCCAGATCTCGTCACGGTTCAGTCTCGCCAGATCCCGTCACGGTTCAGTCTCGCCAGATCCCGTCGCGGTTCAGTCTCGCCAGATCCCGTCGCGGTTCAGTCTCGCCAGATCCCGTCGCGGTTCAGTCTCGCCAGATCCCGTCGCGGTTCAGTCTCGCCAGATCCCGTCGCGGTTCAGTCTCGCCAGATCCCGTCGCGGTTCAGTCTCGCCAGATCCCGTCGCGGTTCAGTCTCGCCAGATCCCGTCGCGGTTCAGTCTCGCCAGATCCCGTCGCGGTTCAGTCTCGCCAGATCCCGTCGCGGTTCAGTCTCGCCAGATCCCGTCACTGTTCAGTCTCGCCAGATCCCGTCACGGTTTAGTCTAGTCTCGTCAGGTCACGGTTTAGTCTCGCCAGATCCCGTCACAGTTCAGTCTCGCCAGATCCCGTCGCGGTCCAGTCTCGCCAGATCCCGTCGCGGTTCAGTCTCGCCAGATCCCGTCGCGGTTCAGTCTCGCCAGATCCCGTCGCGGTTCAGTCTCGCCAGATCCCGTCGCGGTTCAGTCTCGCCAGATCCCGTCGCGGTTCAGTCTCGCCAGATCCCGTCGCGGTTCAGTCTCGCCAGATCCCGTCACTGTTCAGTCTCGCCAGATCCCGTCACGGTTTAGTCTAGTCTCGTCAGGTCACGGTTTAGTCTCGCCAGATCCCGTCACAGTTCAGTCTCGCCAGATCCCGTCGCGGTCCAGTCTCGCCAGATCCCGTCGCGGTTCAGTCTCGCCAGATCCCGTCGCGGTTCAGTCTCGCCAGATCCCGTCGCGGTTCAGTCTCGCCAGATCCCGTCGCGGTTCAGTCTCGCCAGATCCCGTCGCGGTTCAGTCTCGCCAGATCCCGTCGCGGTTCAGTCTCGCCAGATCCCGTCGCGGTTCAGTCTCGCCAGATCCCGTCGCGGTTCAGTCTCGCCAGATCCCGTCGCGGTTCAGTCTCGCCAGATCCCGTCGCGGTTCAGTCTCGCCAGATCCCGTCGCGGTTCAGTCTCGCCAGATCCCGTCACTGTTCAGTCTCGCCAGATCCCGTCACTGTTCAGTCTCGCCAGATCCCGTCACGGTTTAGTCTAGTCTCGTCAGGTCACGGTTTAGTCTCGCCAGATCCCGTCACGGTTTAGACTCGCCAAATCCCGTCACGGTTCAGTCTCGCCAGATCCCGTCACGGTTCAGTCTCGCCAGATCCCGTCACGGTTCAGTCTCGCCAGATCCCGTCACGGTTCAGTCTCGCCAGATCCCGTCACGGTTCAGTCTCGCCAGATCCCGTCGCGGTTCAGTCTCGCCAGATCCCGTCACTGTTCAGTCTCGCCAGATCCCGTCACGGTTTAGTCTAGTCTCGTCAGGTCACGGTTTAGTCTCGCCAGATCCCGTCACGGTTCAGTCTCGCCAGATCCCGTCGCGGTTCAGTCTCACCAGATCCCGTCGCGGTTCAGTTTCGCCAGATCCCGTCGCGGTTCAGTCTCGCCAGATCCCGTCACGGTTCAGTCTCGCCAGATCCCGTCACGGTTCAGTCTCGCCAGATCCCGTCACGGTTCAGTCTCGCCAGATCCCGTCACGGTTCAGTCTCGCCAGATCCCGTCACGGTTCAGTCTCGCCAGATCCCGTCACGGTTCAGTCTCGCCAGATCCCGTCACGGTTCAGTCTCGCCAGATCCCGTCACGGTTCAGTCTCGCCAGATCCCGTCACGGTTCAGTCTCGCCAGATCCCGTCACGGTTCAGTCTCGCCAGATCCCGTCACGGTTCAGTCTCGCCAGATCCCGTCACGGTTTAGTCTAGTCTTGTCAGGTCACGGTTCAGACTCGCCAGATCCCGTCGCGGTCCAGTCTCGCCAGATCCCGTCGCGGTCCAGTCTCGCCAGATCCCGTCGCGGTCCAGTCTCGCCAGATCCCGTCGCGGTCCAGTCTCGCCAGATCCCGTCGCGGTTCAGTCTCGCCAGATCCCGTCACGGTTTAGTCTAGTCTTGTCAGGTCACGGTTCAGACTCGCCAGATCCCGTCGCGGTCCAGTCTCGCCAGATCCCGTCGCGGTCCAGTCTCGCCAGATCCCGTCGCGGTTCAGTCTCGCCAGATCCCGTCGCGGTTCAGTCTCGCCAGATCCCGTCGCGGTTCTGTCTCGCCAGATCCCGTCGCGGTTCAGTCTCGCCAGATCCCGTCGCGGTTCAGTCTCGCCAGATCCCGTCGCGGTTCAGTCTCGCCAGATCCCGTCGCGGTTCAGTCTCGCCAGATCCCGTCGCGGTTCAGTCTCGCCAGATCCCGTCGCGGTTCAGTCTCGCCAGATCCCGTCGCGGTTCAGTCTCGCCAGATCCCGTCGCGGTTCAGTCTCGCCAGATCCCGTCGCGGTTCAGTCTCGCCAGATCCCGTCGCGGTTCAGTCTCGCCAGATCCCGTCGCGGTTCAGTCTCGCCAGATCCCGTCGCGGTTCAGTCTCGCCAGATCCCGTCGCGGTTCAGTCTCGCCAGATCCCGTCACGGTTCAGTCTCGCCAGATCCCGTCACGGTTCAGACTCGCCAGATCCCGTCACGGTTCAGACTCGCCAGATCCCGTCACGGTTCAGTCTCGCCAGATCCCGTCACGGTTCAGACTCGCCAGATCCCGTCACGGTTCAGTCTCGCCAGATCCCGTCACGGTTCAGTCTCGCCAGATCCCGTCACGGTTCAGTCTCGCCAGATCCCGTCACGGTTGAGACTCGCCAGATCCCGTCACAGTTTAGTCTCCCCAGGTCCAGTCACGGTTCAGTCTCGTCAGGTCACGGTTTAGACTCCCCAGATCCCGTCACGGTTCAGTCTCGCCAGATCCCGTCACGGTTCAGTCTCGCCAGATCCCGTCACGGTTCAGTCTCGTCAGGTCACGGTTCAGACTCGCCAGATCCCGTCACGGTTCAGTCTCGCCAGATCCCGTCACGGTTCAGTCTCGCCAGATCCCGTCACGGTTCAGTCTCGCCAGATCCCGTCACGGTTCAGTCTCGCCAGATCCCGTCACGGTTCAGACTCGCCAGATCCCGTCACGGTTTAGTCTAGTCTTGTCAGGTCACGGTTCAGACTCGCCAGATCCCGTCGCGGTCCAGTCTCGCCAGATCCCGTCGCGGTCCAGTCTCGCCAGATCCCGTCGCGGTCCAGTCTCGCCAGATCCCGTCGCGGTTCAGTCTCGCCAGATCCCGTCACGGTTTAGTCTAGTCTTGTCAGGTCACGGTTCAGACTCGCCAGATCCCGTCGCGGTCCAGTCTCGCCAGATCCCGTCGCGGTCCAGTCTCGCCAGATCCCGTCGCGGTCCAGTCTCGCCAGATCCCGTCGCGGTCCAGTCTCGCCAGATCCCGTCGCGGTTCAGTCTCGCCAGATCCCGTCGCGGTTCAGTCTCGCCAGATCCCGTCGCGGTTCAGTCTCGCCAGATCCCGTCGCGGTTCAGTCTCGCCAGATCCCGTCGCGGTTCAGTCTCGCCAGATCCCGTCGCGGTTCAGTCTCGCCAGATCCCGTCGCGGTTCAGTCTCGCCAGATCCCGTCGCGGTTCAGTCTCGCCAGATCCCGTCGCGGTTCAGTCTCGCCAGATCCCGTCGCGGTTCAGTCTCGCCAGATCCCGTCGCGGTTCAGTCTCGCCAGATCCCGTCGCGGTTCAGTCTCGCCAGATCCCGTCGCGGTTCAGTCTCGCCAGATCCCGTCGCGGTTCAGTCTCGCCAGATCCCGTCGCGGTTCAGTCTCGCCAGATCCCGTCGCGGTTCAGTCTCGCCAGATCCCGTCACGGTTCAGTCTCGCCAGATCCCGTCACGGTTCAGACTCGCCAGATCCCGTCACGGTTCAGACTCGCCAGATCCCATCACGGTTCAGTCTCGCCAGATCCCGTCACGGTTCAGACTCGCCAGATCCCGTCACGGTTCAGTCTCGCCAGATCCCGTCGCGGTTCAGTCTCGCCAGATCCCGTCGCGGTTCAGTCTCGCCAGATCCCGTCGCGGTTCAGTCTCGCCAGATCCCGTCGCGGTTCAGTCTCGCCAGATCCCGTCGCGGTTCAGTCTCGCCAGATCCCGTCGCGGTTCAGTCTCGCCAGATCCCGTCGCGGTTCAGTCTCGCCAGATCCCGTCGCGGTTCAGTCTCGCCAGATCCCGTCGCGGTTCAGTCTCGCCAGATCCCGTCGCGGTTCAGTCTCGCCAGATCCCGTCTCGGTTCAGTCTCGCCAGATCCCGTCACGGTTCAGACTCGCCAGATCCCGTCACGGTTCAGACTCGCCAGATCCCATCACGGTTCAGTCTCGCCAGATCCCGTCACGGTTCAGACTCGCCAGATCCCGTCACGGTTCAGTCTCGCCAGATCCCGTCACGGTTCAGTCTCGCCAGATCCCGTCACGGTTCAGTCTCGCCAGATCCCGTCACGGTTGAGACTCGCCAGATCCCGTCACAGTTTAGTCTCCCCAGGTCCAGTCACGGTTCAGTCTCGTCAGGTCACGGTTTAGACTCCCCAGATCCCGTCACGGTTCAGTCTCGCCAGATCCCGTCACGGTTCAGTCTCGCCAGATCCCGTCACGGTTCAGTCTCGTCAGGTCACGGTTCAGACTCGCCAGATCCCGTCACGGTTCAGTCTCGCCAGATCCCGTCACGGTTCAGTCTCGCCAGATCCCGTCACGGTTCAGTCTCGCCAGATCCCGTCACGGTTCAGTCTCGCCAGATCCCGTCACGGTTCAGACTCGCCAGATCCCGTCACGGTTTAGTCTAGTCTCGTCAGGTCACGGTTTAGTCTCGCTAGATCCCGTCACGGTATAGACTCGCCAGATCCCGTCACGGTATAGACTCGCCAGATCCCGTCACGGTATAGACTCGCCAGATCCCGTAACGGTATATACTCGCCAGATCCCGTCACGGTTCAGTCTCGCCAGATCCCGTCACGGTTCAGTCTCGCCAGATCTCGTCATGGTTCAGTCTCGCCAGATCCCGTCACGTTATAGACTCGCCAGATCCCGTCACGGTTCAGTCTCGCCAGATCCCGTCACGGTTCAGTCTCGCCAGATCCCGTCGCGGTTCAGTCTCGCCAGATCCCGTCGCGGTTCAGTCTCGCCAGATCCCGTCGCGGTTCAGTCTCGCCAGATCCCGTCGCGGTTCAGTCTCGCCAGATCCCGTCGCGGTTCAGTCTCGCCAGATCCCGTCGCGGTTCAGTCTCGCCAGATCCCGTCGCGGTTCAGTCTCGCCAGATCCCGTCACGGTTCAGACTCGCCAGATCCCGTCACGGTTTAGTCTAGTCTCGTCAGGTCACGGTTTAGTCTCGCTAGATCCCGTCACGGTATAGACTCGCCAGATCCCGTCACGGTATAGACTCGCCAGATCCCGTCACGGTATAGACTCGCCAGATCCCGTAACGGTATATACTCGCCAGATCCCGTCACGGTTCAGTCTCGCCAGATCCCGTCACGGTTCAGTCTCGCCAGATCTCGTCACGGTTCAGTCTCGCCAGATCCCGTCGCGGTTCAGTCTCGCCAGATCCCGTCGCGGTTCAGTCTCGCCAGATCCCGTCGCGGTTCAGTCTCGCCAGATCCCGTCGCGGTTCAGTCTCGCCAGATCCCGTCGCGGTTCAGTCTCGCCAGATCCCGTCGCGGTTCAGTCTCGCCAGATCCCGTCGCGGTTCAGTCTCGCCAGATCCCGTCGCGGTTCAGTCTCGCCAGATCCCGTCGCGGTTCAGTCTCGCCAGATCCCGTCGCGGTTCAGTCTCGCCAGATCCCGTCGCGGTTCAGTCTCGCCAGATCCCGTCGCGGTTCAGTCTCGCCAGATCCCGTCGCGGTTCAGTCTCGCCAGATCCCGTCGCGGTTCAGTCTCGCCAGATCCCGTCGCGGTTCAGTCTCGCCAGATCCCGTCACTGTTCAGTCTCGCCAGATCCCGTCACGGTTTAGTCTAGTCTCGTCAGGTCACGGTTTAGTCTCGCCAGATCCCGTCACAGTTCAGTCTCGCCAGATCCCGTCGCGGTCCAGTCTCGCCAGATCCCGTCGCGGTTCAGTCTAGTCTCGTCAGGTCACGGTTTAGTCTCGCCAGATCCCGTCACAGTTCAGTCTCGCCAGATCCCGTCGCGGTCCAGTCTCGCCAGATCCCGTCGCGGTTCAGTCTCGCCAGATCCCGTCGCGGTTCAGTCTCGCCAGATCCCGTCGCGGTTCAGTCTCGCCAGATCCCGTCGCGGTTCAGTCTCGCCAGATCCCGTCGCGGTTCAGTCTCGCCAGATCCCGTCACTGTTCAGTCTCACCAGATCCCGTCACGGTTTAGTCTAGTCTCGTCAGGTCACGGTTTAGTCTCGCCAGATCCCGTCACAGTTCAGTCTCGCCAGATCCCGTCGCGGTCCAGTCTCGCCAGATCCCGTCGCGGTTCAGTCTCGCCAGATCCCGTCGCGGTTCAGTCTCGCCAGATCCCGTCGCGGTTCAGTCTCGCCAGATCCCGTCGCGGTTCAGTCTTGCCAGATCCCGTCGCGGTTCAGTCTCGCCAGATCCCGTCGCGGTTCAGTCTCGCCAGATCCCGTCGCGGTTCAGTCTCGCCAGATCCCGTCGCGGTTCAGTCTCGCCAGATCCCGTCACGGTTCAGTCTCGCCAGATCCCGTCACTGTTCAGTCTCGCCAGATCCCGTCACGGTTTAGTCTAGTCTCGTCAGGTCACGGTTTAGTCTCGCCAGATCCCGTCACGGTTTAGACTCGCCAAATCCCGTCACGGTTCAGTCTCGCCAGATCCCGTCACGGTTCAGTCTCGCCAGATCCCGTCACGGTTCAGTCTCGCCAGATCCCGTCACGGTTCAGTCTCGCCAGATCCCGTCACGGTTCAGTCTCGCCAGATCCCGTCGCGGTTCAGTCTCGCCAGATCCCGTCGCGGTTCAGTCTCGCCAGATCCCGTCACTGTTCAGTCTCGCCAGATCCCGTCACGGTTTAGTCTAGTCTCGTCAGGTCACGGTTTAGTCTCGCCAGATCCCGTCACGGTTCAGTCTCGCCAGATCCCGTCGCGGTTCAGTCTCGCCAGATCCCGTCGCGGTTCAGTTTCGCCAGATCCCGTCGCGGTTCAGTCTCGCCAGATCCCGTCACGGTTCAGTCTCGCCAGATCCCGTCACGGTTCAGTCTCGCCAGATCCCGTCACGGTTCAGTCTCGCCAGATCCCGTCACGGTTCAGTCTCGCCAGATCCCGTCACGGTTCAGTCTCGCCAGATCCCGTCACGGTTCAGTCTCGCCAGATCCCGTCACGGTTCAGTCTCGCCAGATCCCGTCACGGTTCAGTCTCGCCAGATCCCGTCACGGTTCAGTCTCGCCAGATCCCGTCACGGTTCAGTCTCGCCAGATCCCGTCACGGTTCAGTCTCGCCAGATCCCGTCACGGTTTAGTCTAGTCTTGTCAGGTCACGGTTCAGACTCGCCAGATCCCGTCGCGGTCCAGTCTCGCCAGATCCCGTCGCGGTCCAGTCTCGCCAGATCCCGTCGCGGTCCAGTCTCGCCAGATCCCGTCGCGGTTCAGTCTCGCCAGATCCCGTCACGGTTTAGTCTAGTCTTGTCAGGTCACGGTTCAGACTCGCCAGATCCCGTCGCGGTCCAGTCTCGCCAGATCCCGTCGCGGTCCAGTCTCGCCAGATCCCGTCGCGGTCCAGTCTCGCCAGATCCCGTCGCGGTTCAGTCTCGCCAGATCCCGTCGCGGTTCAGTCTCGCCAGATCCCGTCGCGGTTCAGTCTCGCCAGATCCCGTCGCGGTTCAGTCTCGCCAGATCCCGTCGCGGTTCAGTCTCGCCAGATCCCGTCGCGGTTCAGTCTCGCCAGATCCCGTCGCGGTTCAGTCTCGCCAGATCCCGTCGCGGTTCAGTCTCGCCAGATCCCGTCGCGGTTCAGTCTCGCCAGATCCCGTCGCGGTTCAGTCTCGCCAGATCCCGTCACGGTTCAGTCTCGCCAGATCCCGTCACGGTTCAGACTCGCCAGATCCCGTCACGGTTCAGACTCGCCAGATCCCGTCACGGTTCAGTCTCGCCAGATCCCGTCACGGTTCAGACTCGCCAGATCCCGTCACGGTTCAGTCTCGCCAGATCCCGTCACGGTTCAGTCTCGCCAGATCCCGTCACGGTTCAGTCTCGCCAGATCCCGTCACGGTTGAGACTCGCCAGATCCCGTCACAGTTTAGTCTCCCCAGGTCCAGTCACGGTTCAGTCTCGTCAGGTCACGGTTTAGACTCCCCAGATCCCGTCACGGTTCAGTCTCGCCAGATCCCGTCACGGTTCAGTCTCGCCAGATCCCGTCACGGTTCAGTCTCGTCAGGTCACGGTTCAGACTCGCCAGATCCCGTCACGGTTCAGTCTCGCCAGATCCCGTCACGGTTTAGTCTCGCCAGATCCCGTCACGGTTTAGTCTCGCCAGATCCCGTCACGGTTTAGTCTCGTCAGGTCACGGTTTAGACTCGCCAGATCCCGTCACGGTTCAGTCTCGCCAGATCTCGTCACGGTTTAGACTCGCCAGATCCCGTCACGGTTTAGTCTCGCCAGATCTTGTCACGGTTCAGTCTCGTCAGGTCACGGTTCAGACTCGCCAGATCCCGTCACGGTTCAGTCTCGCCAGATCCCGTCACGGTTCAGTCTCGCCAGATCCCGTCACGGTTCAGTCTCGCCAGATCCCGTCACGGTTCAGTTTCGCCAGATCCCGTCGCGGTTCAGTCTCGCCAGATCCCGTCGCGGTTCAGTCTCGCCAGATCCCGTCACGGTTCAGTCTCGCCAGATCCCGTCACTGTTCAGTCTCGCCAGATCCCGTTGCGGTTTAGTCTAGTCTCGTCAGGTCACGGTTTAGTCTCGCCAGATCCCGTCACGGTTTAGACTCGCCAGATCCCGTCACGGTTCAGTCTCGCCAGATCCCGTCACGGTTCAGTCTCGCCAGATCCCGTCACGGTTCAGTCTCGCCAGATCCCGTCACGGTTCAGTCTCGCCAGATCCCGTCACGGTTTAGTCTAGTCTTGTCAGGTCACGGTTCAGTCTCGCCAGATCCCGTCACGGTTCAGACTCGCCAGATCCCGTCGCGGTCCAGTCTCGCCAGATCCCGTCGCGGTCCAGTCTCGCCAGATCCCGTCGCGCTCCAGTCTCGCCAGATCCCGTCGCGGTCCAGTCTCGCCAGATCCCGTCGCGGTCCAGTCTCGCCAGATCCCGTCGCGGTTCAGTCTCGCCAGATCCCGTCGCGGTTCAGTCTCGCCAGATCCCGTCGCGGTTCAGTCTCGCCAGATCCCGTCGCGGTTCAGTCTCGCCAGATCCCGTCACTGTTCAGTCTCGCCAGATCCCGTCACGGTTTAGTCTAGTCTCGTCAGGTCACGGTTTAGTCTCGCCAGATCCCGTCACAGTTCAGTCTTGCCAGATCCCGTCGCGGTCCAGTCTCGCCAGATCCTGTCGCGGTTCAATCTCGCCAGATCCCGTCGCGGTTCAGTCTCGCCAGATCCCGTCGCGGTTCAGTCTCGCCAGATCCCGTCGCGGTTCAGTCTCGCCAGATCCCGTCGCGGTTCAGTCTCGCCAGATCCCGTCACTGTTCAGTCTCGCCAGATCCCGTCACGGTTTAGTCTAGTCTCGTCAGGTCACAGTTTAGTCTCGCCAGATCCCGTCACAGTTCAGTCTCGCCAGATCCCGTCGCGGTCCAGTCTCGCCAGATCCCGTCGCGGTTCAGTCTCGCCAGATCCCGTCGCGGTTCAGTCTCGCCAGATCCCGTCGCGGTTCAGTCTCGCCAGATCCCGTCACGGTTCAGTCTCGCCAGATCCCGTCGCGGTTCAGTCTCGCCAGATCCCGTCGCGGTTCAGTCTCGCCAGATCCCGTCGCGGTTCAGTCTCGCCAGATCCCGTCGCGGTTCAGTCTCGCCAGATCCCGTCGCGGTTCAGTCTCGCCAGATCCCGTCGCGGTTCAGTCTCGCCAGATCCCGTCACGGTTCAGTCTCGCCAGATCCCGTCACTGTTCAGTCTCGCCAGATCCCGTCACGGTTTAGTCTAGTCTCGTCAGGTCACGGTTTAGTCTCGCCAGATCCCATCACGGTTTAGACTCGCCATATCCCGTCACGGTTCAGTCTCGCCAGATCCCGTCACGGTTCAGTCTCGCCAGATCCCGTCACGGTTCAGTCTCGCCAGATCCCGTCACGGTTCAGTCTCGCCAGATCCCGTCGCGGTTCAGTCTCGCCAGATCCCGTCACTGTTCAGTCTCGCCAGATCCCGTCACGGTTTAGTCTAGTCTCGTCAGGTCACGGTTTAGTCTCGCCAGATCCCGTCACAGTTCAGTCTCGCCAGATCCCGTCGCGGTTCAGTCTCGCCAGATCCCGTCGCGGTTCAGTCTCGCCAGATCCCGTCGCGGTTCAGTCTCGCCAGATCCCGTCACGGTTCAGTCTCGCCAGATCCCGTCACGGTTCAGTCTCGCCAGATCCCGTCACGGTTCAGTCTCGCCAGATCCCGTCACGGTTCAGTCTCGCCAGATCCCGTCGCGGTTCAGTCTCGCCAGATCCCGTCGCGGTTCAGTCTCGCCAGATCCCGTCACGGTTCAGTCTCGCCAGATCCCGTCACGGTTCAGTCTCGCCAGATCCCGTCACGGTTTAGTCTAGTCTTGTCAGGTCACGGTTCAGACTCGCCAGATCCCGTCGCGGTCCAGTCTCGCCAGATCCCGTCGCGGTCCAGTCTCGCCAGATCCCGTCGCGGTCCAGTCTCGCCAGATCCCGTCGCGGTTCAGTCTCGCCAGATCCCGTCGCGGTTCAGTCTCGCCAGATCCCGTCGCGGTTCAGTCTCGCCAGATCCCGTCACGGTTCAGACTCGCCAGATCCCGTCACGGTTCAGTCTCGCCAGATCCCGTCACGGTTCAGTCTCGCCAGATCCCGTCACGGTTCAGTCTCGCCAGATCCCGTCACGGTTGAGACTCGCCAGATCCCGTCACGGTTTAGTCTCCCCAGGTCCAGTCACGGTTCAGTCTCGTCAGGTCACGGTTTAGACTCCCCAGATCCCGTCACGGTTCAGTCTCGCCAGATCCCGTCACGGTTCAGTCTCGCCAGATCCCGTCACGGTTCAGTCTCGTCAGGTCACGGTTCAGTCTCGCCAGATCCCGTCACGGTTCAGTCTCGCCAGATCCCGTCACGGTTCAGACTCGCCAGATCCCGTCACGGTTCAGACTCGCCAGATCCCGTCACGGTTCAGTCTCGCCAGATCCCGTCACGGTTCAGACTCGCCAGATCCCGTCACGGTTCAGTCTCGCCAGATCCCGTCACGGTTCAGTCTCGCCAGATCCCGTCACGGTTCAGTCTCGCCAGATCCCGTCACGGTTGAGACTCGCCAGATCCCGTCACGGTTTAGTCTCCCCAGGTCCAGTCACGGTTCAGTCTCGTCAGGTCACGGTTTAGACTCCCCAGATCCCGTCACGGTTCAGTCTCGCCAGATCCCGTCACGGTTCAGTCTCGCCAGATCCCGTCACGGTTCAGTCTCGCCAGATCCCGTCACAGTTTAGTCTCGCCAGATCCCGTCACGGTTTAGTCTCGCCAGATCCCGTCACGGTTTAGTCTCGTCAGGTCACGGTTTAGACTCGCCAGATCCCGTCACGGTTCAGTCTCGCCAGATCTCGTCACGGTTTAGACTCGCCAGATCCCGTCACGGTTTAGTCTCGCCAGATCTTGTCACGGTTCAGTCTCGTCAGGTCACGGTTCAGACTCGCCAGATCCCGTCACGGTTCAGTCTCGCCAGATCCCGTCACGGTTCAGTCTCGTTAGATCCCGTCACGGTTCAGTCTCGCCAGATCCCGTCACGGTTCAGTTTCGCCAGATCCCGTCACGGTTCAGTTTCGCCAGATCCCGTCACGGTTCAGTTTCGCCAGATCCCGTCACGGTTTAGACTCGCCAGATCCCGTCACGGTTTAGACTCGCCAGATCCCGTCACTGTTCAGTCTCGCCAGATCCCGTCACGGTTCAGTCTCGCCAGATCCCGTCACGGTTCAGTCTCGCCAGATCCCGTCACGGTTCAGTCTCGCCAGATCCCGTCACGGTTCAGTCTCGCCAGATCCCGTCACGGTTCAGTCTCGCCAGATCCCGTCACGGTTCAGTCTCGCCAGATCCCGTCACGGTTCAGTCTCGTCAGATCCCGTCACGGTTCAGTCTCGCCAGCTCCCGTCACGGTTCAGTCTCGCCAGATCCCGTCACGGTTCAGTCTCGCCAGATCCCGTCACGGTTTAGTCTCGCCAGATCCCGTCACGGTTTAGTCTCGCCAGATCCCGTCACGGTTTAGTCTCGTCAGGTCACGGTTTAGACTCGCCAGATCCCGTCACGGTTTAGACTCGCCAGATCCCGTCACGGTTCACACTCGCCAGATCCCGTCACGGTTCAGTCTCGCCAGATCCCGTCACGGTTCAGTCTCGCCAGATCCCGTCACGGTTCAGTCTCGCCAGATCCCGTCACGGTTCAGTCTCGCCAGATCCCGTCACGGTTCAGTCTCGCCAGATCCCGTCACGGTTCACACTCGCCAGATCCCGTCACGGTTCAGACTCGCCAGATCCCGTCACGGTTCAGACTCGCCAGATCCCGTCACGGTTCAGTCTCGCCAGATCCCGTCACGGTTCAGTCTCGCCAGATCCCGTCACGGTTCTGTCTCGCCAGATCCCGTCACGGTTCTGTCTCGCCAGATCCCGTCACGGTTTAGTCTCACCAGGCTGAACAGCTGGAGTCTTATTACTATTGTAACCATGTCTTTACTTCCTGTCTGACCCTTAAAAGTGGTAATCATTGCTGTCTATGGAGGGGTCAGAGTTCATCAGGAATATCTTCATCTGTGTCTGAAGATGAGCGAACGGCTGATGGGTTAGAGACGACATGAGGGATCACTGACAGGATTATCAGTTTTGGGAGAGCTGGCCCTTTAATTCAAGGGACACGCTATAACTGTCTTAACTACTTTAAGTTTAAGACTGCTATAAGTCTGATTTTTAGGGAAGGACCCACCAACTTATTTTTTTATCAACACAGTTTAAACCAGGTATAAATCACTCAAAACAATTAGAATAAACATGTGCTCTTGACACTTTATCTAATTATCCATACAACCAAATAAGTAAACCACACAAATTACATTTACAATACACCCTCAACACCTACTGAAATCAAAACACACATTGACCATACCAGCAAGAACAACTGTAAATGTAATCACGTAAATACCAGTCTTTGTTTTGGTTGAGAAACAAACCTGCCTAAGATGGGCTCAACATTGTTCAGGATGAACTTGACGTAAAAAGTCCACACGTCCCAAAAGACTGTCTCGTAGATGATGGGAGATGTGCCGGAATCCCTTACCGTCCTTTGTGCTTAAGATCCGAGAGATCGACAGGGCAGAGAACTTGTACAGATAATAACGGGTAATCCCAGCAATCTACGAAAGTGGTAGGAATGACAGAAGCAACAAAGAGTCCTTCTACAACAGAAAACATAAACTAAACATTAGTTGTGAAACCAATTAGCAAACCATCTCAATTAACCCAAAACAAAGCATGTGCAATGATTACTGTGGCAAGGGGGGCGTGGTTCAGCGAGGTCTGCAGCGGGAGAGAGAGCCGCGGGACAAGCGGTACGTGAGTGGGTTGGAAGCAGATTAATAACACCTGTCTCTTGTTCTAGTAATGAGCGCGGAGAGGGGATAAAACAGCAGTGGAACCGGAGATCGGGGAGAGAGAGAACCCGGACGGTTGATGCGAAACCCCCTGTTCAGAGACTGAGTAACCGGAAGCCGGAAGTGCCGACCCGGAAGTGATCGAGAGATCGTGTTTATGAGATTTCACACTTTACTGTGTGTGTTGACAAGTTATTGAGAAAATAAAGAGACAAGCATCAACCGTCCAGCCGACCCCGTGTCCTCTTCCTTCCTCCTTATATCGAACTTTACTACAATTACATATCTATACAACAAAAATCACCCCGAAAAACATGAAAAATAAATAAAGAAAAAGAAAATACTCCTTACTTTGACTGAGCATAAAACCTAAGTTTCCCAATCAGGACTCAAAGCAGTTTGTGGCAACACAGTAGGTAAGCCATGCTTCCTCTGTCCAATAAATCTTCCTAACTCTACTACCCACCTGGGTATATGCCACCTTCTAAAGCACCCTAGCGCCTCTAGTGGTGGGTAGTAGTAGTATTTAAGGTGGTGTGAACATAGTAACAGACCTGAGTCTGTTACAACGCAATAAAAAAGAGGAAAGGACATTATCATGTACATTGCTCAGTATTAATAGCATCATACTTTCATCATCATACACCGCTAGGATATATCTTAGGTTATTCTAACTGTAAGTGATGACATCATCATTGCGTTTGGATGGTGATGACATCACAGCTGGTCTATCTGCTGCAGATGCGGATGTTGAAGGAACTGTATGTCAGAAATGTATTTCAATGAATCATAAAATGGCCCTGATACGTCTCTAGATATTAAGAAATCATGTAAATTTCAAACTCTTCTATCACTGCCAGCAGTAGTCCGGCAGGATATTGGCATTATAAAGCTGTTGTTGCAGCCCTCAGCTGATGTTGATGATGTCATGTTGTGTTTTGGCCTGAAGCTCCCCCTCCACCTATCGACCAATCAGGAGTCGGTAGTTTTTGGGGTTGCCAGATCTGCTCTAGTTAGCACAGCTGCAGATCTACCAACGTTCTGCTGATCCTGCAGCCAATCTGGCAACCTCGAGTCAGGGGGAGGGGGAGGGGGATACACCAGCTTTGGCCACAATCTTACATAGACTTCCTTTTAACCTTCAGAAGCGGCAAAACTCGCTCTGTGACTGAAATAGAGGCATTACTGCATCTGGCACCCAATCCTGTCTGAACTTTACTTTTACGATCTGCTTTACTGATAATAATCACATCAGAAACGTTACCTCTGCCTAACCTGTGTGTGTGTGTGTGTCAGCAGACCCCGAGCCCCAGATGGACTCTCTGCTCCAGCTGGTCTCTCTTCAGAAGGCCTCCGGATGCTGGGAGCTCAACGCCGCGCTGGCTGCCGTGTTTGGGAAGACGGAGGACGAGCTGACCAATCACAGGCCAGCGCAGGTGTGGCACGTGATGTCATATCCTCAGGTTTGCCATGATTGTGTCGGTGTGTGTGACGTGTGGTTGTGTGTTCCAGGTGGACGGGTCTGTGTGGGCCACAGTTCTGGCTCTGATCTGGCTGAACACCTGTAGAGCAGATGACCAGGTGGAGTGGCAGTTAGTGGCCATGAAGGCGGCGGCGTGGGTCCGCGCGCAGAAACGTGAGGAATAACATTCAGTGCTTGCTGTACATGATCTCTTTCAGTGGTGATGAGTTTGGGTGTGTGTGTGTGTGTGTGTGTGTGTGTGTGTTTCAGCAGACGGCCTGACTCAGTGTGTGTGTGATGGGAACGTCCTGTTGGGAGGTCATGTGACTCAAGAGGCGCTGGGAATCTGAAGACTGGAGAATCTGAAAACAAATCTCTCTCACTCTTTATCACAAACATCTGTGTGTATATCAATAATCTATAAGGAATGAAACTGACAGATTGATTTCTTCTTCAGTGGCTGAGGGATTTCTTCATTAAATGTAAGCTTTAGGGCCTGTCCTAAAATCATGTTACTGCTCTAAATAAATTCTCTGTGTGAGCAGATTGTGTCAGTGTGTCTTTATCAAACTATTCTTTCTTCACTAGCCATAATAGTTTTTAAAGCACAACAACCGAACTGCTGTACATATAGGACCATAAAACAAGCAAGAGTAAAGAAAAGAAACAGCTCTCACACTGATTTAAATGTCAAAGAATACAAAAATATCAGACCGCCGGAAGCACGTGGAGTTGCACTTTATTTCGATAGTCCACTTTACTTTTTTTTCCAACTGCTTACACACAAAATCATTACTTGTCAAACTATTTCTGAAACCTGACACTCGAACACCAGAACCACACACCAAATCTGCAAAACCTTACACTAATTCTCGGCCTCCAACTCCGTTTTCAACTTCATAAAACATTTTTTCAAAACACAACACACAATTCTCTATGTGTAACAAACAAAAGTCTAAGAGGAAGTATCTTGATTTCCTTTTCCAAACACAACCAATCAAAATGCTACTCTAATTCATCAGTGCCTCACACACACTCCTCTAAAGAAATTGTGTTCTTTACTGTATTCTAAAGAATATACTTTTGCTTTACATATGTTTATGGTTTTGTTGTATGCAGCAGTAATGTTTGGCCTAATCAGTATGTTATGTTTCTACATTGGTTCACACTGTACTTGACTTTCACTGTAGAACATTGTGTTGAAATGTAGATATAAGCCCATGAAAGACCAAAGAGCTTTAGATTTAGAACAACAGTATTTACACGGTATATCCAAAAATGTAATATTATGGACGAAGTGTTTGCCATTTGATGGAAGTGCTTCTTTCTGACATCTGTTTGTGGCATTTTGAATGCAGGGTTACATTTTGAAGGAGATGAGGCATTTTGCATTTTGTGTGTGCAGTTTTGGGAATTGTGTGTAGAGTTTTGAAAAAAGGAGACATAGTTTTGAAAATGTGTGTAAGTAGTTGGAAAAAACTGTAAACTTTCTACTAACTATAAGAAACTTTACAACTACATGTCAGCAAACTCTCATTAGAGTATTAGTAGACTGTCAGTAGACTGGTAGGTTATGGTTAGGTGTTCGGGTTCGGGTTAGTAGAATAAGTTGAATTGTAGTTGCCAAGTTGCTTATAATCAGTAGAATGTCTGTTGGGGGACCAACAAAATAAAGTTTTAGTAAATATTAATAAGACAGTCTGCAAATACTCTAATGACAGTTAGTTGACATGTAGTTGCCAAGTTACTTATAGTCAGTAGAATGTCTAAAGTGGACTATTGAAATAAAGTGTTAGCGCTTGTGGTCTGCAGACCTCAGAGACCGCGATGGGACGTCTGGTTCTATAAGGCAGACCATTTAAGGATTTATAACCAAACACTAAAACCTTAAAATCAATTCTAAAGTGTAGGGAACCCAGAATGAGGGACTTTGGGTGCAGACAATTGCAAAAACTGCAAACATGCGGAAATCTACAATCAGAGAAGGAACATTGTGGGTCGTCTTTTACATCTTCACAGGCTCTTGGATGTTCAGTAGTGATGGGACATCTGAAGCGAGGCTCCAGAGCTCGTGTCGAGCAAAAAGGGGCGCTCCAGATGAAGCCCCGATTCGAGGCTTGTATCGTTTCCGTGAAATTCACGTGACGATGACAAACGAGGCCTCGTTTTCTGTTGAATACGTCATTGCTTCATTCGGAGTATTGCTTTCGGATAAAAGTGGTTCGAAACCTCGCGCCTCTTGTGGGGTTTGCAGTAGGCATTTGCATTGGTGTTGAGGTGTTGGTTGTATGTAGTAGTGATATCATTATATATCACAGCTGTATTATATATTATATTACATTATACTTAGTTTAGTAGATTATTAGAGTAAATTAGCCTATATCTAGTTGTAATACCTATACTACGTAATTATAATATATATATATATATAGCCTATATTAGTAGTAGTGTTATTATTATATATATATTATTCTGTTATTATTAATATTTTTATTTTAAGACTAGACTGTATTAGGGAAAGCTTTTCCCATCCCTGTTGCGGTTTGCTGTTCCACAATTCCAGTCCCATAAGCACTGCACTCACAATAATTTATTTACAATCATTCTGGCCATTCACTCATCACTAACCCAAAGAACTACTGAATAGTTGAACACAAAGTTGTGTGTTTGTGTGAGTTGTGTGTACATAGGTTAATACAGGCAGAGTAATATACTTTATTAATACACAGGCAATAGAAAAAGGGTGTGCCCACACTATGATAATTTGGTTGCTCAGGATGAATAGATTTGTGTGCGATGCATTGCTTTGCACAGCAGGTGTCACTAGGGAGCACACTGTTCCATGAGGCTTCGGGGAAATGAACCTTTTGTACTTACTGTTAAAAAACTCAGTGCCTTTTCTCGACATTGCCGCAAAATTTCAAAGAGTAAATAAACGAGTAGCGGAAATGACGCAAGTCGAAGCGTCTTGGATTTGCTCATGCGCAGTACGGGGATGTAAGCGTTTTCAGATGTTTCAGTGTAGATGAACATCTTTTGGAAAATTATTGAAAATGATAGTGTGGACGCGGAGCATTTTTAGACGAAAACTCAGTTTTTAAATTGATCCGGATTAGTGTAGACGTAGCCTTAATGGCAGTGAAAAGGTTATTACAGAGTTTTACAGAAGCACATCTGCCGTTGCAACTGTAAGAACGGACAAAACATGATCAAAATTGAAAGCAACTGAAAGCCGGCTCATATGCACACCATCATTCATCTTGAAATCATATGATTTGATTCGTGTCTTCTGATTGGTTGCTGTGGACTTAGAGGATTTTGCAGTTTCTGCCAATGAACCAATATTCCTGAATGGGCTGAAGATGAGATTCAGTGGATCTGAAGTGAAAGTATTTGATGAACGTTCTATATGTGGAGAGCATTATCTAATGTTTGGCGGAGGCGGCGTTTAGCGGCTTTTGCATTTAAACTCTTCAATTCTTCCCTGCGATCAGGAAGTGCCTGACATATAATGTCTTTGCAGATTCCAGAAGCTATTTCTAATTCACTGAAGGAGAGGTTGCGTTGCAGTCTGAGATCTGACATTTTTAAAGCGACTTCACCACAGTCAACCATTTTCTGATTGTTTGCTGGTGATGGAAGTAGAAATGCGGCGAGATTAATGTCCTTACCTTGGATAACATCTGATCTCATTTTTTGGTGAAACAGTGGCAGCAGCTGGAGGAACAAATCACCTACCAAAAACTGCAGGAATAGCTGAGATGAGGTTGTAATGAGGTGTAGATGGTGGAGCAAAGGCCTCTTGAAATGAAGATTGCGTTGTGAGTGGAGCCGACGCCGGTGTGGTGGAAGACGTAGAGTCATCATCGATGGATCCACAAATCTGCGGCAAGAGGAAATAGCTGATGGGTTTCCAGATGTCGAGAGCGTTGATAATCCAGGTGCCATAGAAAAGGCAGACTCAAGAACCCCCAGCCTGGTTTCTGATATGTTAACCAGGTAGTGCTTGTACAGCTCTGATTAGATCGGCATAAGGACTATTCAAAGCAGGGGGAAGGTGGAGCAGGTGCAGAAATCTCAGATCTTAGCTTGTCGAGGTGAAGATGACTTGGCAGTTTGTTTCACAACGGTTTGTTTGGGTTAAACTAACGTTGCAGGATAGAAGGAGTGCCATCTGTAGTTAAATCAGAGGGGCAGCCCAGATGGAGATTTTTGCACATCATTTCACAGTTATTGACAGTCTCAAGGGCAGCAGTGATTTTCTCCGTAGCCCACTGGGTCCTGGGATAGTCCCACATCTGGACACGAAGCTTCGACACATGGCGTAGGCGGAACAGGCTCTTCATCAGAATCAGAAATATCAAAAAGCACTTTATGTAAAAGGCCACGCCACCCACGAGCAGCAAATTTACATTTATGCATTTAGCAGACGCTTTTATCCAAAGTGACTTATAACTCAGGAGAACAGGAAGCGATCCGTCAAGAAGAGGCAACAAAACACAAAAAGTGCCCTAAATACCAAGATTTGTACACTGCTCAGAGTAGAGAAAGACCAGAAAAGGAAAGAAGAAAGGAGAAATAGAGGAGAAAAGAGTTTTTTTTAATTTAAGATTAAGTGCTCGTGGAAGAGATGAGTTTTTACCTGTCTTTTGAATGAAGCGAGTGATTCTGCCGTGCGTATGGAGGACGGAAGATCGTTCCACCAACCAGGAACAATGAAAGAAAAAGTTCTAGACAGGGTTTTCATGCCTCTCTCTCTGATGGTACCACAAGCCTCTGCTCATTAGCTGAGCTCATTAGCTGAGCGAAGGCTTCTGGTGGGGGTGTAGACTCGTAGGAGTGAGTCGAAGTATGCGGGTGCTGCGCTTGTGGAAGATCCATAAGCAAGAATCAGGGCTTTGAATTTGATCCGGGTAGCGAGTGGTAGCCAATGCAGAGAGATTGGTGGAGACTGGAGGTTTTTCGCAATTTGTGGAAAGAGAGCATGATGGCATATAGAAAGGCCATAAAAACTGCTAGATCTGCTTATTTCTCAACTCTTTTAGAAGAAAACAAACACAACCCTAAGTATTTATTCGATACAGTGGCTAAATTATCAAAAAATAAAACTTCAGCTTCTGACGTTTGTAAACAACACAGCAGTAATGACTTTATGAACTTCTTTACTAGTAAGATTGATAATATTAGGAATAAAATTATAACCATGCAGCCGTCTATTACACTATCACTTCAGACAGAGCGCTGCAGGGTCACTGAGGAAAAATTACACTCATTCACTGCTATAGGAGGAGACACTCACACACACACACACACACACACACACACACACACACACACACACACACACACACACACACACACACACACACACTGCTATAGGAGGAGAAGAATTGGCTAAACTTGATAAATCATCAAAATCAACAACATGTATGCTTGACCCTATACCGACTAGGCTATTAAAAGAGATGCTTCCAGAGGTCATAGATCCTCTGCTTAATATCATTAATTCATCTTTGACATTAGGATATGTACCGAAAACTTTTAAGTTGGCTATAATTAAACCACTTTTTTAAAAAAAGCTACTTGATCCTAAAGAATTAGTCAATTACAGGCCAATCTCGAATCTACCGTTTCTATCAAAAATACTAGAAAAGGCAGTGTCTTCACAATTATGCTCCTTTTAGAAAGAAATGGTGTCTGAGGATTTCCAGTCAGGATTTAGACCGTATCATAGCACTGAGACTGCTCTAATTAGAGTTACAAATGATTTACTCTTATCATCTGATCGTGGTTGAGTCTCTCTATTAGTGTTACTCGATCTTAGCGCTGCATTTGATACTATCGATCACAATATTCTTCTGAATAGACTCGCGTTATGTTGGCGTTAGTGGAACTGCTTTGGCATGGTTTAAATCGCACTTATCTGACCGTTATCAGTTTGTAGCAGTAAATGAAGAGATGTCACACCGATCACAAGTTCAGTATGGGGTACCGCAAGGCTCAGTGTTAGGACCGCTGCTCTTCACCCTGTATCTGCTCCACTGGGAGATATCATTAGGAAGCATGGCGTTAGTTTTCATTGTTATGCTGACGATACTCAGCTCTATATTTCCTCACGCCCTGACCAAACCTACCAACTCACAAGATTAACGGAATGCAGAGCTGATATAAAAAATTGGATGAATAGTAATTTCCTGCAACTTCATTCAGATAAAACTGAATTTTTAATTATTGGACAGAAAAGCTCCACTAGTAGTAACCGAGAATACTGTCTAACACTTGATGACTGCTCTGTCAAGCCCTCGTTGTCAGTGAGGAACCTGGGTGTGCTCTTTGATACCAATCTTTCATTTGAAAGCCACGTTTCTAGCATCTGTAAAACCGCATTCTATCATCTTAAAAATATATCTAAATTACGGCACATGCTTTCAGTGCAAAATGCTGAACAGTTAGTACATGCGTTCATGAGCTCAAGGCTAGATTATTGTAATGCTCTACTGGGTGGTTGCCCTGCTCGCTTAATAAACAAACTCCAGCTGGTCCAAAATGCAGCAGCTAGAGTTCTTACTAGAACCAGGAAGTATGATCATATTAGTCCAGTTCTGTCAACACTGCACCGGCTCCCTATTAAACATTGCATACATTTTAAAATCTTGCTTATTACTTACAAAGCACTAAATAGTTTAGCTCCCCGGTACTTAAGCGAGCTTTTAACACATTATACTCAATCACGTCTATTGCGGTCTCTAAACTCAGGCCAGTTGATAATACCTAGAATATCTAAATCAACTGCAGGCGGTCGATCATTTTCCTATTTAGCTCCTAAACTGTGGAATAGTCTTCCTAGCATTGTTCGGGAAGCAGACACACTCTGCCAGTTTAAATCTAGACTAAAAACACATCTCTTTACTATGGCATACACACAGAACATTATTAACTCTCATTATTCAATTCAATTGACTGATTGTTAGGCTGCATTAACTAGGTCAGCCGGAACCGGGAACACTTCCCATAACACCTGATGTACTCGTTACATCATAAAAAGAGTAGCATCTACGCTAATGTTAGTCTCTCTGTTTATCCCGAGGTTTATCCCGGATCTGGGCCCTGTCCGGATCGGATGGTGGACCTGCCTGGAAATGACCAACGCATCCTGGAGTGTCTGCTGAGCCGTGTCCATTGGTGTCTCCTCCGAATTTGCCTCACTGGCACGACATGCTCAAAACCCGTCTTCGGCGCAATAATTCCGATCTTTCATGTATTCAATTTCATACTCTTGTGTAATCGACGCCCCATCCTAAATAAATCCGTCTCTTCCGTGATACCCTGAAAATTTTGAATAATCCGATCTAATATGATTTCTGACCTGTAAGGTTGCCAGAATAATAATCTTACACGGTGTGTTAATAGGCCAGAGGAGAACTGGCACCCCGACTGAGTCTGGTTTCTCCCAAGGTTTATTTTTCTCCATCACGCCCTGATGGAGTTTTGGTTACTTGCCACTGTCGCCTTTGGCTTGGCTTGCTCAGTTGGGGACACTAAAATTATGATTAAAGTTATTCAACTTATTATACAAATAAAATGTATGAATTAGGTCTTATTTAATTCTATAAACTATAATACTGATCTGCCAACATTGTCTCTCTATGATAAATTAAAATAAGCTGATAACATCGCTGTTTTCTCCAGTACGACTGTACAGCCAAATCTAATTTTGTCGCAATATTATCATGTTTGACACTGTGAAGCTGCTTTGACACAATCGTGATTGTAAAAGCACTATATAAATAAAGTTGATTGATTGAGAGATGAATAGGGGTGTGACATGAGCCCTTTTGGGGTCATTGAATACAAGACGTGCCGCAGCGTTCTGGATCATTTGCAGCGGTTTGATTGCACAAGATGGAAGTCCAGCCAGAAGCGCATTGCAATACTCAAGTCTAGAAATGACCAGGGCTTGGACAAGAAGCTGTGTTGCATGCTCCGTAAGGAACGGTCTGATTTTCCTGATGTTGTGCCATGCAAACCTGCATGACCGAGCCGTCTTTGAGATGTGGTCTTTGAAGGACAGCTGGTCATCAAAGATTACTCCAAGATTTCTGACCGACCCTGAAGGAGTAATCAAAGATGAACCTAGCTAGATGGTAAAATCGTGTTGTTTGGTGGGATTAGCAGGGAAAACCAGCAGCTCAGTCTTTGCTAGATTGAGCTGCAGGTGATGTTTTTTCATCCATGCCGAGATATACGCCAGACAGCTTGAGATTCGTGCAGCTACTGTGGGATCATCTGGTTTAAATGAGAGGTAGAGCTGTGTGTCATCAGCATAGCAATGATATGAGAGGCCATGTGCCTAAATGATAGGTCCCAATGATGTAGTGTAAATGGAGAAGAGGAGAGGTCCAAGCACTGAGCCCTGGGGAACCCCCGTGGTCAGTTGGTGTGTTTTGGATACCTCTCCTCTCCAGGCAACCTTAAAAGACCTACATGTGAGATAGGACTCAAACCAGTGGAGAGGAGTCCCTGTGATGCCCAGAGATGAGAGGGTGGACAGAAGAATCTGATGATTCACAGTGTCAAAGGCAGCAGACAGATCAAGGAGGATGAGGACTGATGATTTGGATGCAGCTTTAGCCAGCCGCAGGGCGACTGACACCTTCAGTGACTGACAATAATGCCGTCTCAGTTGAGTGGCCCTTTTTGAAACCTGACTGGTTTACGTCCAGTTGATTAGACTGTGAGAGGAAAGATGAGACCTGGTTGAACACAACCCTTTCAAGGGTTTTCGCAATGAATGGTAGGAGAGAAACAGGTCTGTAGTTCTCTACAAGTGATGTGTCTAATGTGGGTTTTTTAAGCAGTGGGGTTACCCGAGCCTGCTTGAATGTGGTGGGGAAGATGCCGGTGGAGATAGATGTGTTGATGATGTGTGTGAGTGCTGGTAAGAGTGTAGGGGAGATGGCTTGTAGGAGATGTGAGGGGATGGGATCTAGAGGGCCGGTAATGGGATGGCTGGAGAGGAGAAGCTTAGATACTTCGTCCTCAGTGAGTGTAGAGAAGGAGGAGAGAATATGTTTGGCTGTGGATGTGGCTGATTCAGAATTGTGTGTGTGTGGAGGTGTGAACTGACTGCTGATGAGTGTGAACTGACTGCTGATGAGTGTGGTTTTTTTCTGTGAAAAAATTGGCAAGATCTTCTGCAGATAGAGAGGTGGTGGGAGGTGGTGGAGGGGGACAGAGCAGAGAGTTGAAAGTTCTGAAAAGTGTGCGAGAGTCTGAGGTGCTGTTGATTTTGTTGTGAAAATATGAGGATTTAGCTGTGTGGACGTCCTGTGAGAAGGAAATGAGCAGAGATTAGTACTTACTCAGGTCAGATGGGTCGTTTGATTTGCGCCATTTTCTCTCTGCTGCCCTAAGTTTGGTCCGGTGTTCACGAAGAACATCAGATAACCAAGGGTTAGAGGGAGTAGTGCGAGCTGGCCTAGAAGACAGAGGGCAGATAGTATCTAGACAAGAGGTTAAAGTGGAACATAAAGTGTCTGTTGCAGTGTTGACATTCATAAAGGAGAATTGTGTGGGTGACGGAAGAGAGGATGACACAACGGAGGAGAGGTGAGAGGGAGAAAGAGAACGCGGGTTTCGTCTGAAACTAAGTGGTAGACGAGGTGGAAGTGTATGAGTAGTAAGATGTAGATTAAATGTGATGAAGTAATGATCAGAGAAGTGTAAGGGTTTGACCAAAGTGTTTTCTGTAGTGCAGTTGCGTATGTAGATGAGGTCAAGTTGGTTGCCAGATTTGTGTGTGTGTGAGGTAGTAAGGAGTTTGAGATCGAATGAGAATAGGAGGGAGTGAAAGTCTGTGGCATACGGTTTGTCCAGGTGGATGTTGAAATCACCAAGGATTACAAGTGGGCTGCCGTCCTCAGGGAATGAGGACAGCAGCACATCTAGTTCCTCAACAAAGGTGCCCAATTGACCTGGAGGGCGGTAAATGACTACAAGATGGATTTTAGCAGGAGCTGTAACTGTAATAGCATGGTATTCAAATGAGTTGTTATTGCAGAGAGAGGTGTGGGTTGAGTATTTCCAATTGTTTGTGATAAGGAAACCTGTGCCTCCACCTCTGCCAGTGTGGCGAGGGGTGTGTGAGAAGGAGAAATTGTTAGAGAGAGCAGCAGGAGTAGCTGAGTCTTCTGGACAGATCCAGGTGTCAGTCAGGGCCAAGATATTCAGATTGGAATGAGTGGCAAAGGCTGGAATGAAGTCAGCTTTGTTTACAGCTGACTGACAATTCCATAGACCCAGAGAAAAGGAGGGAGGAATATTAGTAGAGGAAGGAATAGGACGCAGATTAGCAGTGTTGCGCTGCCGTCTGCGTCTGATAGTGGGGCGAGGGTTAGAAATAGTGGGTATGTACTGAAAGCACATTGTGAGTAAAGAGAGAAGGAGAAAGGATAGAGAAGAAAATAAATACTTAAGTGCGTTCTCGGTGTTCATTCTACGGTGGAGTCGATCATAGGTAGAGTTGAAAAAAGATGTCTTTACACTTGTTGGTCTTCACACGAGGCGGCTGAACACGAGGGCTGAACGCTCCCACTGACGCTACTGCGACAGCGCTGACACGCTTATTAAATACACACTGATCACTACTTCAGTGAGAAACAGGTGTGGACGCTTTTATAATTATCCCAAAGATGAATCAACGCAACGGCCTGCCAATGACTCAAATCGAAACCAAACTATCACTCACTACCTGTGCTAAAAGCCAACAATTATTATTTGATAACGGCTGACAATTGCGTACAGCGTGCTTCAAACTGCCCTGGTTAAAGTGCAGTTGTAAATAGCTCCCGGAATAAAGTTATGAATAGAGGAAATAAGTGCAAAAACTAAATGTATCTTCCTTCTGGTAATTAATACACCAAGCAAAACAGCAAATACAGGGTATTTCGGAAAGACTTACTTGCGATTCGAGCTCCTTCTCTGACAGACGCGCTTCTCCTAATGACCGGCTAACTTGCTCGGCTTTAAATATACAGTCCGCCCTTGTAATTATCCCAAAGATGAATCAACGCAACTGAACCTACACTGAAGCTTTAATTTATACAATACAATTTAGACTGTTATCAGAGGTGTGCATGTGCCAGAAATATATTTTATAAAGATGAATCAAGCTTTTGAGCTCTCCCAATCTCATCCCATCTTGCTGGTAAGTTAGGGGCTGGTTTTGTGGGTTGACATTGGTCAGTGTGGCTTACCACCTCTTGCACGGCCATTGATAGGGCATCATGAGGATGGCTTAGGCTGATTGAATACCCAAGTCAGAGCGGAATGGTCTGTGAGTACATCGAAGTTCCTTCGCTCCAAGTAATGCCTGCACTTCTCTACGGCCCACACCACTGCTAGACACTCTTTTCCTTCACTATAGTATGATTTCTCTGCTCCGTGTAGAAGTTGCGACACATAAGAGATGACATGTTCGGAACCATCAAAGTTTGTGTCAGCACAGCTCCTAATCCTAAATCGGTAGCATCAGTTTTTACTTTAAAATCCTTAGTGAAGTCACTTGGCATTAAAACTGGGGCTCGTTGGAGGGCATTTTTAAGATCATTGGCATTCGACCGTCCAATCCGAAGCTGTGTCTTTAGCCTTTAGTATATATGAAGGTGCTGCTCGCTCTAAAAGGTGAGAAATAAAGCAATGGTTCCAACTTGCAAGACCTTAAAACCTTTGTACCTCCTTAAGATTCTTGGGTACCGGGAAATCTTGAACTGCTGTGACTTTAGAGGCTTCGGTATGGACTCCTTCCTCAGAAACGAGTTAATGTTCTTGAGAGAACAAGGTTGAGAGTTAATCCTGCGGCTTCTAGATTTGCAAAGAGTTGTTTAAGACGCTGGGATTGGTCTTGGATGGTCTTGGAATTGATCATGATGTCGTCAAGATAGACAAAGCAGAACTTCCCTATAAAATCTCTCTGAATGTCGTTCAGGAGCCTTTGAAAGGTGGCAGTGCTGTTCTTGAGGCCTAAAGGAATACAAACAAATGCGAATTGACGTTTTTTTAATGATAGTTTTTTCATACTGTCTTCCTCGATTCCAACCCGCCAGTAACCAGATTTAAGGTCTAATGTTCTTGTTACGTCCCTCGTTAATTAGATGTTAAAATGTCTAGCATATTATCAGACATAACACAATAGAGATGTGTGCGTGACAGATAGTGAAAGGGAACATGCAAATGAACGAGCGACACTTCTTCAATCTCATTTGAAAAGTATTTAATGTGAATATTATTGTAAAGTAATTTAGTGAAAAGTAATGATATAGAAAGTAAATTAACAAATGTACGAGCAGTCAGGATCAAACAGACATCAAAAGTGGGGAGAGAGAAGGAGCAAACGAATGGTGCTTAAATCAAAGAACCAAACATAACAAAACTTCTCTAACTAAAGATTCAAAGCAACTAAACTAACTAACAACAAAAGATGTAGAAAAAAACATCTTCGACGTCCGCAAACGCCATAACTAAACTTCCTAACTAAACCAAAATCAAAACATACATAACAGCACCACTCCTGAGCCTGGTGTGTCTAATACATGATTTGAGCTACGTGTGTGTGAATGTAGGTCGCGACCTGCTTACTGGCTCACAACCTCTCTTACCCCTTTCACTGCGGGAAGTGAACAGACGACGGGACACTCAGAAACTCTCATAAAGTAACCAGATTTGATTAGACTCTCGGACTGGACTCTCGAACGAGAGACCGTCGTCACCGAGCGTGCTCTCTCTCTCCCCAAAGTCAGAGCACACTGTCTCTTTCAGCTTGCTCCATTCATAAAGAGCCTCGCGACCGCTGATTGGTGGTATCCGCCTGACGTCAGCGTGACGTCCGTCGATTTACAAGCGATCGTCCACTCACGTTCCAGCTCTGAAACAAAGGCAGCTGATACAAATACACACTCACATATCAGGCCCAGCGTGATCTCAAGACAAAAATACGTAACCATGTACGTAACACACAACATGTATACATATGTATAACAAACAAAAAAAACTACGTAGCACTGCGTACGTAACATTCTGAATACGATCGTTCCGTACAAGGACTCTAAGATATCTGTAATCTGTGGCATTGGAAATCAGTCAAGAGAAGTCTTTTCTCATTTGATTGTTTGTTCATTTGTTGTTGGATAAGTGTGTCTGTGTAGTGCAGAGGTGTGTATTATTAGTTTTGGTATATTCTCTCGGTGTGTGTGGGAGTTAGCATTTGTTGAGTTAGCATTTGTTTGGTCATTGCCACGTTGGGAGTGAGGTTGTTGGGGGCGTTCCCAGCTGCTTTCAATAACGATACTCAAGTGAGTATAAATAGCGTGATAGTCCGCGGCAGCGGAAGCGGCAGTGTGAAGCCCTCCTTGTGTGAAGACCGAGTGTAAAGACTTCAACTCTTCCCAGTGCAACTCCGCCCGAGCAAGGACCCCGGCAAGGCACTTGAGTATCATCTTCCTTTTCATTATTTGTGTTCGCCTCTAATTCCTATCTGGCCTTTTCTCTGATCTGTATTCACTATGTGCTTTCAAATCTAAACTATAACTACTAGCACTCGTAAATCACGCTCTGTACGCACGAGACGCCGTAATCCTAATAATTTGCGCTATATCCTAACATCCTATGCTACTTTACTCTTTATTCCAATTGGTCTCTGGAATTGCCAGTCGGCTGTAAACAAAGCAGACTTTATTTCATCTATTGGGACTCATTTTCAGCTTAGCCTCATGGCCCTAACTGAGACCTGGATCAAACCAGAGGACACTGCCACTCCTGCAGCCCTCTCAAGCAATTATACTTTTTCACACACTCCTCTGCCTATTGGGAGGGGTGGGGGTACTGGTTTGCTTATCTCAAAGGATTGGAAATTTGATCCATTACCATCTCTACCGGCCAATTCATTTGAATCGCACTCAATCACTATTACTCACCCTGTTAAAATCCATGTGGTAGTGGTCTATCGTCCTCCAGGTCACCTCGGTAACTTTGTGGAGGAGTTGGATGTGTTACTTTCTAGCTTCCCTGAGGATGGCACTCCACTGATTCTGCTTGGTGACTTCAATATCCATCTTGATAAACACCTAGCTGCAGACTTCAGCACTCTACTGACTTCATTTGACCTTAAGTTAGTATCTACTACGGCTACTCACAGATCAGGTAACCAATTAGACCTGGCCTACACACACAACTGCTCCACGGACAACACTTTAGTTACTCCATTACACACCTCAGACCACTTTCTCATCACTCTTAACCTCATACTGACTCCTGATACAACACGTACTCCTACACAGATTACCTTTCGGCGTAATCTACGCTCACTCTCTCCCTCTCGCCTATCCACTATGGTTTCATCTTCACTCCCTCCACCTGCTCAGTTCTCAGCACTGGACACTAACAGTGCTACTGACACTCTTTGCTCCACTCTAACATCCTCCTTAGACAGTTTTTGCCCCCTTTCATCCAGACCAGCCCGCCCCACCCCATCTGCCCCCTGGCTGTCTGAAGTTCTCCGTGAACATCGCTCTGGACTCAGGGCGGCAGAGAGGAAATGGCAGAAATCTAAAAACAATACTGACCTTGCCTTTTATCAGTCTCTTCTCTCTTCTTTCTCTACAAATGTCTCCACTGCTAAAACAACATACTACCACAACAAAATCAACAATTGCTCTGACTCTCGCCAACTCTTTAAAACATTCTCCTCTCTCCTTTGTCCACCTCCTCCCCCTCCTTCATCAACTCTTACAGCTGATGACTTTGCATCATTTTTCACCAACAAAACAGCTCTCATTAGCAAACAGTTCTCCTCATCACAAACTGACACGCACATCTCAACAACTAATACGAACACGCTTCCATCCTTCTCTCCACTCTCCGAGGCAGATATTTCTAAACTCATCCTTTCCAATCACCCTACTACCTGTCCACTTGATCCTATTCCCACTCACCTCCTTCAGGCTATTTCTTCTTCAATCACTCCTGCACTCACTCACATTGTCAACACTTCTCTTCACACGGGAACCTTTCCCACAGCATTTAAGCAGGCTCGGGTAACCCCACTGCTTAAGAAACCCTCTCTGAATCCAGCACTTTTAGAAAACTACCGACCGGTATCCCTTCTGCCTTTCATTGCAAAGACCCTTGAGCGAGTTGTGTTCAATCAACTCTCTATGTTTCTTGAACGGGACAACCTCCTAGACTACAACCAATCCGGCTTCAAAAGCGGACATTCGACCGAGACTGCCTTGCTCTCTGTAACTGAGGCACTGAGACTGGCAAAAGCAGCTTCCAAATCCTCAGTGCTCATTCTGCTGGATCTGTCTGCTGCTTTTGACACAGTTAACCACCAGATCCTCCTGTCAACACTTAAGAGGACGGGGATCCCAGGATCTGCTCTCCAGTGGTTCAGGTCTTACCTCTCTGGTAGGTCCTACAGGGTGTCATGGAGAGGTGAAGTGTCTAAGTCACATCATCTAGCTACTGGGGTTCCACAGGGCTCAGTCCTTGGACCACTTCTCTTCTCCATCTACATGTCATCATTAGGTTCTGTCATTCAGAAACACGGCTTCTCCTATCACTGCTATGCTGATGACACTCAACTCTACTTCTCATTTCAACCAGATGATCCTACAGTATATAATAACATGTGTATGACACAGGTATTACAGAAAATGGTGACATATCAGGACATTACCCCATGTCCCCACTTTTCAAAATGCTTATAAATCACACAGGAGGAGTTTTTTTGAAAAAGTAAAAATGCAGAATGTTTCCTGTGATGGGTGGGTTTAGGGGCAGGGGCAGTGTAAGGGGATAGACAATACGGTTTGTACAGTATAAAACACATTACGCCTATGGAATGTCCCCGCAATTCACAAAAACAAACATGTGTGTGTGTGTGTGTGTGTGTGTGTGTGAGATTAAAGTTCTCTCTTCTCGTAGTGGATCAGACACCTGCGAGATCAGGTGTGTGTGTGTGTGTGTGTGTGTGTGTGTGTGAGAGATTAAAGTTCTCTCTTCTCGTAGTGGATCAGACACCTACGAGATCAGGTGTGTGTGTGTGTGTGTGTGAGAGATTAAAGTTCTCTCTTCTCGTAGTGGATCAGACCTACGGAATCAGGTGTGTGTGTGTGTGTGTGTGTGTGTGTGTGTGTGTGTGTGTGTGTGTGTGTGTGTGAGATTAAAGTTCTCTCTTCTCGTAGTGGATCAGACACCTACAAGATCAGGTGTGTGTGTGTGTGCGTGTGTGTATGTGCGTGTGTGTGTGTGTGTGTGTGTGTGTGTGTGTTCTCTCTTCGGGACTGAGAGTTTCGGGACTGAGAGTTTCGGGACTGAGAGTATCGGGACTGAGAGTATCGGGGCTGAGAGTAACGGGACTGAGAGTATCGAGACTGAGAGTAACGGGACTGAGAGTAATGGGACTGAGAGTAACATGGCTGAGAGTAACGGGGCTGAGAGTGTCGGGACTGAGAGTAACATGGCTGAGAGTATCGGGATTGAGAGTAACAGGACTGAGAGTAACATGGCTGAGAGTATCGGGATTGAGAGTAATGGGACTGAGAGTAACATGGCTGAGAGTATCGGGATTGAGAGTTTCGGGACTGAGAGTATCGGGACTGAGAGTTTCGGGACTGAGAGTATCGGGACTGAGAGTAACGGGACTGAGAGTAATGGGACTGAGAGTAACAGGGCTGAGAGTAACGGGGCTGAGAGTAACGGGACTGAGAGTATCGGGACTGAGAGTAACGGGACTGAGAGTAATGGGACTGAGAGTATCGGGACTGAGAGTAACGGGACTGAGAGTTTCGGGACTGAGAGTATCGGGACTGAGAGTATTGGGACTGAGAGTAACGGGACTGAGAGTATCGGGACTGAGAGTAACGGGACTGAGAGTATCGGGACTGAGAGTATCGGGACTGAGAGTATTGGGACTGAGAGTAACGGGACTGAGAGTATCGGGACTGAGAGTAACGGGACTGAGAGTATCGGGACTGAGAGTAACGGAACTGAGAGTATCGGGCCTGAGAGTATCAGGACTGAGAGTATCGGGACTGAGAGTAACGGGACTGAGAGTATCGGGACTGAGAGTATCGGGACTGAGAGTATCGGGACTGAGAGTAACGGGACTGAGAGTATCGGGACTGAGAGTATCGGGACTGAGAGTATTGGGACTGAGAGTAACGGGACTGAGAGTAACGGGACTGAGAGTATCGGGACTGAGAGTAACGGGACTGAGAGTATCGGGACTGAGAGTAACGGGACTGAGAGTATCGGGACTGAGAGTATCGGGACTGAGAGTAACGGGACTGAGAGTAACGGGACTGAGAGTATTGGGACTGAGAGTAACGGGACTGAGAGTATCGGGACTGAGAGTAACGGGACTGAGAGTAACGGGACTGAGAGTATCGGGACTGAGAGTAACGGGACTGAGAGTATTGGGACTGAGAGTAACGGGACTGAGAGTAACGGGACTGAGAGTATCGGGACTGAGAGTATCGGGACTGAGAGTAACGGGACTGAGAGTAATGGGACTGAGAGTAATGGGACTGAGAGTAATGGGACTGAGAGTAACGGGACTGAGAGTAATGGGACTGAGAGTAACGGGACTGAGAGTATTGGGACTGAGAGTAACGGGACTGAGAGTAACGGGACTGAGAGTATCGGGACTGAGAGTATCGGGACTGAGAGTATCGGGACTGAGAGTAACGGGACTGAGAGTATTGGGACTGAGAGTAACGGGACTGAGAGTATCGGGACTGAGAGTATCGGGACTGAGAGTAACGGGACTGAGAGTAACGGGACTGAGAGTAACGGGACTGAGAGTAATTGAGTTATTAAGCAAAAAAAGATTAGAGTGCTGCTTGACTTACATGCTAACAGCACAAGGACACTGAGCTAACTGTAGTGACACGACTATTTTATACAGTGCAAAAAATATTTCTGAAAGATTTTAATGATTCTATTTCATGATAAAGTTTAGGTTTAGATCCTGGGGACATTTTTACATCACATTAATGATTCTGATCTGATCAGATCTAAACACTGCTACTGTTCCTCCTGAAGGCACAAATGCCAATAAGTTTCCAGTGTAATCATATCTGCAGGATTAGACATGTAGAGAGTTCTGGTCTTCGTGATAACCCTGTTGTGAAATCCCTGCTCATGTGCACTTTGATCTCATGTAAAAAATGCAGCTTTTGTGTTCTCAGTAGTTTTTATTAAGTAGTATTTTATTAATGAATGTTTTAAATTATATATATTTAAATTGTACATAGTTTAATAGACAATTTGATCAATAATAAAATGTATTTTAGAGTTAATTTTCATGCATACTTAATTTATACATATAATGTCCAAGGGACAGAAATGGACATTTATTGCAGAACTTCAGCACTGCCTCAATATTGAGCAGAAATTACATTTGTTATTGAAAATTGTTTGATTCCTCCTGAAAGCTGAATATCTGAGTGTAAATATTTTAACATGAAAACATTAATCATCTGTTGGGCGTGTTCTGACACACACACACACACACGCACGCACGCACGCACACACACACACACACACACACACACACACACACACACACACACACACACACACACACACACACACACACACACACACACACACTGAGAGTATCGGGACTGAGAGTAACGGGACTGAGAGTATCGGGACTGAGAGTAACGGGACTGAGAGTGTCGGGACTGAGAGTACTGGGGCTGAGAGTATCGGGACAGAGTAACGGGACTGAGAGTAACGGGACTGAGAGTATCGGGACTGAGAGTATCGGGGCTGAGAGTATCGGGACTGAGAGTGTCGGGACTGAGAGTGTCGGGACTGAGAGTATCGAGACTGAGAGTAATGGGGCTGAGAGTAATGGGACTGAGAGTATCGGGGCTGAGAGTATCGGGACTGAGAGTAACGGGACTGAGAGTATCGGGGCTGAGAGTATCGGGACTGAGAGTATCGGGACTGAGAGTATCGGGGCTGAGAGTATCGGGACTGAGAGTACTGGGGCTGAGAGTATCGGGACAGAGTAACGGGACTGAGAGTAACGGGACTGAGAGTATCGGGGCTGAGAGTGTCGGGACTGAGAGTACTGGGGCTGAGAGTATCGGGACAGAGTAACGGGACTGAGAGTAACGGGACTGAGAGTATCGGGACTGAGAGTATCGGGACTGAGAGTATCGGGGCTGAGAGTATCGGGACTGAGAGTGTCGGGACTGAGAGTGTCGGGACTGAGAGTATCGAGACTGAGAGTAATGGGGCTGAGAGTAATGGGACTGAGAGTATCGGGGCTGAGAGTATCGGGACAGAGTAACGGGACTGAGAGTATCGGGACTGAGAGTATCGGGGCTGAGAGTATCGGGACTGAGAGTATCGGGACTGAGAGTATCGGGGCTGAGAGTATCGGGACTGAGAGTGTCGGGACTGAGAGTGTCAGGACTGAGAGTATCGAGACTGAGAGTAACGGGGCTGAGAGTAATGGGACTGAGAGTATCAGGGCTGAGAGTATCGGGACAGAGTAACGGGACTGAGAGTAATGGGACTGAGAGTATCGGGACTGAGAGTATCGGGGCTGAGAGTATCGGGACTGAGAGTATCGGGACTGAGAGTATCGGGGCTGAGAGTATCGGGACTGAGAGTGTCGGGACTGAGAGTGTAGGGACTGAGAGTATCGAGGCTGAGAGTATCGGGACTGAGAGTATCGGGACTGAGAGTAACGGGACTGAGATTAACGGGACTGAGAGTATCGGGACTGAAAGTATCGGGACTGAGAGTATCGGGACTGAGAGTAACGGGACTGAGAGTATCGGGACTGAGAGTATCGGGACTGAGAGTATCGGGACGGAGAGTAACGGGACTGAGAGTAACGGGACTGAGAAAATCGGGACGGAGAGTAACAGGACTGAGAGTATCGGGACTGAGAGTATCGGGACTGAGAGTATCGGGACTGAGAGTAACGGGACTGAGAGTATCGGGACTGAGAGTATCTGGACTGAGAGTGACGGGACTGAGAGTATCGGGACTGAGAGTATCGGGACTGAGAGTATCGGGACTGAGAGTAATAGGACTGAGAGTATCGGGACTGAGAGTATCGGGGCTGAGAGTATCGGGACGGAGAGTATCGGGACGGAGAGTATCGGGACTGAGAGTAACGGGACTGAGAGTATCGGGACTGAGAGTAACGGGACTGAGAGTATCGGGACTGAGAGTAACGGGACTGAGAGTAATTGAGTTAAGCAAAAAAAGAGCAAGGTGCTGCTTGACTTACATGCTAACAGCACAAGGACACTGAGCTAACTGTAGTGACACGACTATTTTATACAGTGCAAAAAATATTTCTGAAAGATTTTAATGGTTCTATTTCATGATAAAGTTTAGGTTTAGATCCTGGGGACATTTTTATATCACATTAATGTTTCTGATCTGATCAGATCTAAACACTGCTACTGTTCCTACTGTTTCATTCAGAAACACGGCTTCTCCTATCACTGCTATGCGGATGACACTCAACTCTACTTCTCATTTCAACCAGATGATCCTACAGTCAGTGTTCGTATCGCTGCCTGTCTGACAGACATTTCTGACTGGATGAAAGAGCATCATCTTAAACTCAATCTTGCAAAGACAGAATTACTTGTTTTCTCAACCAACCCAGCACTTCATCAAAATTTCTCCATTCAGCTTGGTTCATCGACCATAACTCCATCAAGGACAGCAAGAAACCTTGGAGTTGTGATTGATGACCAGTTAAACTTCACTGACCACATTACTGCAACAGCCCGGTCCTGCAGATTTGCTTTATACAACATTAGAAAGATTAGACCCTTCCTATCAGAACAGGCTGCACAACTCCTGGTTCAAGCTCTTGTTCTCTCCAGACTGGATTATTGTAATGCTCTTCTGGCTGGGCTTCCAGCATGCACTATCAAACCCTTGCAGCTGATCCAGAATGCAGCGGCGAGAGTGGTCTTTAATGAGCCGAAGAGAGCGCATGTTACGCCTCTCTTCATCAAACTGCACTGGTTGCCAATGGCTGCTCGCATCAAATTCAAGGCACTAGTTATCGCCTACAAAACAACCTCTGGCTCGGCACCAATATACCTAAATTCACTTGCTCAGACTTACACACCCTCCAGAAGCTTGCGTTCTGCGAACGAGCGGCGCCTCGTGGTTCCATCCCAAAGAGGCATGAAATCGCTCTCACGGACATTTTCCTGGACCGTTCCTACCTGGTGGAATGACCTGCCGATCTCAATTCGTGCTGCCGAGTCTGTAGCCATTCTTAAAAAACATCTTAAGACACATCTTTTCCATTTGCACTTGACCAATACAGAATAGCACTTACTGATCACCACAGCAACGACCAAAAGCGTACACTCCGGGATCATATCTACGTCTCTCATCCGGATTTGCGCCTTCAGGCGGGTATGTTACATAGTAATCATAACTATCAGAATCCAGTGTTCTGTATATTGCGTACGTGAGTTTTTGTTGTAGATGGCTATTGCTGCGCGTTTAGCTAGAATACAAAACCAACCCATTGGGCCACTGAATCTGCATTAACGACAACAGCTGGGGCAACAGCCTTAGTCCGAATGGGTTGTAGCTATCTTAGCTATCAAAATCCAGTGTTCGGCACTGTGCGGACGTGAGTTTTTGTTGTAGATGTCTGTCTTTTAAAAAAAAAAAAAAAAAAAAAAAAAATTGTGTATTGTGCTAATTAATTGAGATTTCTTACAGCTCTTACAGGTTTTTGGCCTTGTCTGTTCCGTTGCTTCTATTACTCTCCCCTTTTTTGTAAGTCGCTTTGGATAAAAGCGTCTGCTAAAAGATTAAATGTAAATGTAAATGTGTAAATGTTCCTCCTGAAGGCACAAATGCCAATAAGTTTCCAGTGTAATCATATCTGCATGATTAGACATGTAGAGAGTTCTGGTCTTCGTGATAACCCTGTTGTGAAATCCCTGCTCATGTGCACTTTGATCTCATGTAAAAAATGCAGCTTTTGTGTTCTCAGTAGTTTTTATTAAGTAGTATTTTATTAATGAATGTTTTAAATTATATATATTTAAATTGTACATAGTTTAATAGACAATTTGATCAATAATAAAATGTATTTTAGAGTTAATTTTCATGCATACTTAATTTATACATATAATGTCCAAGGGACAGAAATGGACATTTATTGCAGAACTTCAGCACCGCCTCAATATTGAGCAGAAATTACATTTGTTATTGAAAATTGTTTGATTCCTCCTGAAAGCTGAATATCTGAGTGTAAATATTTTAACATGAAAACATTAATCATCTGTTGGGCGTGTTCTGACACACACACACACACACACACACACACACACACACACACACACACACACACACACACACACACACACACACACACACACACACACACACACACACACACACATCGGGACTGAGAGTATCGGGACTGAGAGTATCGGGACTGAGAGTATCGGGGCTGAGAGTGTCGGGACTGAGAGTGTCGAGACTGAGAGTATCGGGACTGAGAGTATCGGGACTGAGAGTATCGGGACTGAGAGTAACGGGACTGAGAGTAACGGGACTGAGAGTAACGGGACTGAGAGTATCGGGACTGAGAGTAACGGGACTGAGAGTATCGGGACTGAGAGTATCGGGACTGAGAGTATCGGGACTGAGAGTAACGGGACTGAGATTAACGGGACTGAGAGTATCGGGACTGAGAGTGTCGGGACTGAGAGTGTCGGGACTGAGAGTAACGGGACTGAGATTAACGGGACTGAGAGTATCGGGACTGAGAGTATCGGGACTGAGAGTAACGGGACTGAGATTAACGGGACTGAGAGTATCGGGACTGAGAGTATCGGGACTGAGAGTATCGGGACTGAGAGTAACGGGACTGAGAGTAACGGGACTGAGAGTATCGGGACCGAGAGTATCGGGACCGAGAGTATCGGGACCGAGAGTATCGGGACTGAGAGTAACGGGACTGAGAGTATCGGGACTGAGAGTATCGGGACTGAGAGTATCGGGACTGAGAGTATCGGGACTGAGAGTAACGGGACTGAGAGTATCGGGACTGAGAGTATCGGGACTGAGAGTAACGGGACTGAGATTAACGGGACTGAGAGTATCGGGACTGAGAGTATCGGGACTGAGAGTATCGGGACTGAGAGTAACGGGACTGAGAGTATCGGGACTGAGAGTATCGGGACTGAGAGTATCGGGACTGAGAGTAACGGGACTGAGAGTATCGGGACTGAAAGTATCGGGACTGAGAGTAACGGGACTGAGAGTAACGGGACTGAGAGTATCGGGACTGAGAGTAACGGGACTGAGAGTATCGGGACTGAGAGTAACGGGACTGAGAGTATCGGGACTGAGAGTATCGGGACTGAGAGTAACGGGACTGAGAGTAACGGGACTGAGAGTAACGGGACTGAGAGTATTGGGACTGAGAGTAACGGGACTGAGAGTATCGGAACTGAGAGTAACGGGACTGAGAGTAACGGGACTGAGAGTATCGGGACTGAGAGTAACGGGACTGAGAGTATTGGGACTGAGAGTAACGGGACTGAGAGTAACGGGACTGAGAGTATCGGGACTGAGAGTATCGGGACTGAGAGTAACGGGACTGAGAGTAATGGGACTGAGAGTAATGGGACTGAGAGTAATGGGACTGAGAGTAATGGGACTGAGAGTAACGGGACTGAGAGTAATGGGACTGAGAGTAACGGGACTGAGAGTATTGGGACTGAGAGTAACGGGACTGAGAGTAACGGGACTGAGAGTATCGGGACTGAGAGTATCGGGACTGAGAGTAACGGGACTGAGAGTATCGGGACTGAGAGTATCGGGACTGAGAGTATCGGGACTGAGAGTATCGGGACTGAGAGTATCGGGACCGAGAGTATCGGGACCGAGAGTATCGGGACTGAGAGTATCGGGACTGAGAGTAACGGGACTGAGAGTATCGGGACTGAGAGTATCGGGACTGAGAGTATCGGGACTGAGAGTAACGGGACTGAGATTAACGGGACTGAGAGTATCGGGACTGAGAGTATCGGGACTGAGAGTATCGGGACTGAGAGTAACGGGACTGAGAGTATCGGGACTGAGAGTATCGGGACTGAGAGTATCGGGACTGAGAGTAACGGGACTGAGAGTATCGGGACTGAGAGTATCGGGACTGAGAGTAACGGGACTGAGAGTAACGGGACTGAGAGTATCGGGACTGAGAGTAACGGGACTGAGAGTATCGGGACTGAGAGTAACGGGACTGAGAGTATCGGGACTGAGAGTATCGGGACTGAGAGTAACGGGACTGAGAGTAACGGGACTGAGAGTAACGGGACTGAGAGTAACGGGACTGAGAGTATCGGAACTGAGAGTAACGGGACTGAGAGTAACGGGACTGAGAGTATCGGGACTGAGAGTAACGGGACTGAGAGTATTGGGACTGAGAGTAACGGGACTGAGAGTAACGGGACTGAGAGTATCGGGACTGAGAGTATCGGGACTGAGAGTAACGGGACTGAGAGTAATGGGACTGAGAGTAATGGGACTGAGAGTAATGGGACTGAGAGTAATGGGACTGAGAGTAACGGGACTGAGAGTAATGGGACTGAGAGTAACGGGACTGAGAGTATTGGGACTGAGAGTAACGGGACTGAGAGTAACGGGACTGAGAGTATCGGGACTGAGAGTATCGGGACTGAGAGTATCGGGACTGAGAGTATCGGGACTGAGAGTAACGGGACTGAGAGTAACGGGACTGAGAGTAACGGGACTGAGAGTAATTGAGTTATTAAGCAAAAAAAGATTAGAGTGCTGCTTGACTTACATGCTAACAGCACAAGGACACTGAGCTAACTGTAGTGACACGACTATTTTATACAGTGCAAAAAATATTTCTGAAAGATTTTAATGATTCTATTTCATGATAAAGTTTAGGTTTAGATCCTGGGGACATTTTTACATCACATTAATGATTCTGATCTGATCAGATCTAAACACTGCTACTGTTCCTCCTGAAGGCACAAATGCCAATAAGTTTCCAGTGTAATCATATCTGCAGGATTAGACATGTAGAGAGTTCTGGTCTTCGTGATAACCCTGTTGTGAAATCCCTGCTCATGTGCACTTTGATCTCATGTAAAAAATGCAGCTTTTGTGTTCTCAGTAGTTTTTATTAAGTAGTATTTTATTAATGAATGTTTTAAATTATATATATTTAAATTGTACATAGTTTAATAGACAATTTGATCAATAATAAAATGTATTTTAGAGTTAATTTTCATGCATACTTAATTTATACATATAATGTCCAAGGGACAGAAATGGACATTTATTGCAGAACTTCAGCACTGCCTCAATATTGAGCAGAAATTACATTTGTTATTGAAAATTGTTTGATTCCTCCTGAAAGCTGAATATCTGAGTGTAAATATTTTAACATGAAAACATTAATCATCTGTTGGGCGTGTTCTGACACACACACACACACACACACGCACGCACGCACGCACACACACACACACACACACACACACACACACACACACACACACACACACACACACACACACACACACTGAGAGTATCGGGACTGAGAGTAACGGGACTGAGAGTATCGGGACTGAGAGTAACGGGACTGAGAGTGTCGGGACTGAGAGTACTGGGGCTGAGAGTATCGGGACAGAGTAACGGGACTGAGAGTAACGGGACTGAGAGTATCGGGACTGAGAGTATCGGGGCTGAGAGTATCGGGACTGAGAGTGTCGGGACTGAGAGTGTCGGGACTGAGAGTATCGAGACTGAGAGTAATGGGGCTGAGAGTAATGGGACTGAGAGTATCGGGACTGAGAGTAACGGGACTGAGAGTATTGGGACTGAGAGTAACGGGACTGAGAGTAACGGGACTGAGAGTATCGGGACTGAGAGTATCGGGACTGAGAGTAACGGGACTGAGAGTAATGGGACTGAGAGTAATGGGACTGAGAGTAATGGGACTGAGAGTAATGGGACTGAGAGTAACGGGACTGAGAGTAATGGGACTGAGAGTAATGGGACTGAGAGTAATGGGACTGAGAGTAACGGGACTGAGAGTAATGGGACTGAGAGTAACGGGACTGAGAGTATTGGGACTGAGAGTAACGGGACTGAGAGTAACGGGACTGAGAGTATCGGGACTGAGAGTATCGGGACTGAGAGTAACGGGACTGAGAGTATCGGGACTGAGAGTATCGGGACTGAGAGTATCGGGACTGAGAGTATCGGGACTGAGAGTAACGGGACTGAGAGTAACGGGACTGAGAGTAACGGGACTGAGAGTAATTGAGTTATTAAGCAAAAAAAGATTAGAGTGCTGCTTGACTTACATGCTAACAGCACAAGGACACTGAGCTAACTGTAGTGACACGACTATTTTATACAGTGCAAAAAATATTTCTGAAAGATTTTAATGATTCTATTTCATGATAAAGTTTAGGTTTAGATCCTGGGGACATTTTTACATCACATTAATTATTCTGATCTGATCAGATCTAAACACTGCTACTGTTCCTCCTGAAGGCACAAATGCCAATAAGTTTCCAGTGTAATCATATCTGCAGGATTAGACATGTAGAGAGTTCTGGTCTTCGTGATAACCCTGTTGTGAAATCCCTGCTCATGTGCACTTTGATCTCATGTAAAAAATGCAGCTTTTGTGTTCTCAGTAGTTTTTATTAAGTAGTATTTTATTAATGAATGTTTTAAATTATATATATTTAAATTGTACATAGTTTAATAGACAATTTGATCAATAATAAAATGTATTTTAGAGTTAATTTTCATGCATACTTAATTTATACATATAATGTCCAAGGGACAGAAATGGACATTTATTGCAGAACTTCAGCACTGCCTCAATATTGAGCAGAAATTACATTTGTTATTGAAAATTGTTTGATTCCTCCTGAAAGCTGAATATCTGAGTGTAAATATTTTAACATGAAAACATTAATCATCTGTTGGGCGTGTTCTGACACACACACGCACGCACGCACGCACACACACACACACACACACACACACACACACACACACACACACACTGAGAGTATCGGGACTGAGAGTAACGGGACTGAGAGTATCGGGACTGAGAGTAACGGGACTGAGAGTGTCGGGACTGAGAGTACTGGGGCTGAGAGTATCGGGACAGAGTAACGGGACTGAGAGTAACGGGACTGAGAGTATCGGGACTGAGAGTATCGGGGCTGAGAGTATCGGGACTGAGAGTGTCGGGACTGAGAGTGTCGGGACTGAGAGTATCGAGACTGAGAGTAATGGGGCTGAGAGTAATGGGACTGAGAGTATCGGGGCTGAGAGTATCGGGACAGAGTAACGGGACTGAGAGTAACGGGACTGAGAGTATCGGGGCTGAGAGTATCGGGACTGAGAGTATCGGGACTGAGAGTATCGGGGCTGAGAGTATCGGGACTGAGAGTACTGGGGCTGAGAGTATCGGGACAGAGTAACGGGACTGAGAGTAACGGGACTGAGAGTATCGGGGCTGAGAGTGTCGGGACTGAGAGTACTGGGGCTGAGAGTATCGGGACAGAGTAACGGGACTGAGAGTAACGGGACTGAGAGTATCGGGACTGAGAGTATCGGGACTGAGAGTATCGGGGCTGAGAGTATCGGGACTGAGAGTGTCGGGACTGAGAGTGTCGGGACTGAGAGTATCGAGACTGAGAGTAATGGGGCTGAGAGTAATGGGACTGAGAGTATCGGGGCTGAGAGTATCGGGACAGAGTAACGGGACTGAGAGTATCGGGACTGAGAGTATCGGGGCTGAGAGTATCGGGACTGAGAGTATCGGGACTGAGAGTATCGGGGCTGAGAGTATCGGGACTGAGAGTGTCGGGACTGAGAGTGTCAGGACTGAGAGTATCGAGACTGAGAGTAACGGGGCTGAGAGTAATGGGACTGAGAGTATCAGGGCTGAGAGTATCGGGACAGAGTAACGGGACTGAGAGTAACGGGACTGAGAGTATCGGGACTGAGAGTATCGGGGCTGAGAGTATCGGGACTGAGAGTATCGGGACTGAGAGTATCGGGGCTGAGAGTATCGGGACTGAGAGTGTCGGGACTGAGAGTGTCGGGACTGAGAGTATCGAGGCTGAGAGTATCGGGACTGAGAGTATCGGGACTGAGAGTAACGGGACTGAGATTAACGGGACTGAGAGTATCGGGACTGAAAGTATCGGGACTGAGAGTATCGGGACTGAGAGTAACGGGACTGAGAGTATCGGGACTGAGAGTATCGGGACTGAGAGTATCGGGACGGAGAGTAACGGGACTGAGAGTAACGGGACTGAGAAAATCGGGACGGAGAGTAACGGGACTGAGAGTATCGGGACTGAGAGTATCGGGACTGAGAGTATCGGGACTGAGAGTAACGGGACTGAGAGTATCGGGACTGAGAGTATCTGGACTGAGAGTGACGGGACTGAGAGTATCGGGACTGAGAGTATCGGGACTGAGAGTATCGGGACTGAGAGTAATAGGACTGAGAGTATCGGGACTGAGAGTATCGGGGCTGAGAGTATCGGGACGGAGAGTATCGGGACTGAGAGTAACGGGACTGAGAGTATCGGGACTGAGAGTAACGGGACTGAGAGTATCGGGACTGAGAGTAACGGGACTGAGAGTAATTGAGTTAAGCAAAAAAAGAGCAAAGTGCTGCTTGACTTACATGCTAACAGCACAAGGACACTGAGCTAACTGTAGTGACACGACTATTTTATACAGTGCAAAAAATATTTCTGAAAGATTTTAATGGTTCTATTTCATGATAAAGTTTAGGTTTAGATCCTGGGGACATTTTTATATCACATTAATGTTTCTGATCTGATCAGATCTAAACACTGCTACTGTTCCTACTGTTTCATTCAGAAACACGGCTTCTCCTATCACTGCTATGCGGATGACACTCAACTCTACTTCTCATTTCAACCAGATGATCCTACAGTCAGTGTTCGTATCGCTGCCTGTCTGACAGACATTTCTGACTGGATGAAAGAGCATCATCTTAAACTCAATCTTGCAAAGACAGAATTACTTGTTTTCTCAACCAACCCAGCACTTCATCAAAATTTCTCCATTCAGCTTGGTTCATCGACCATAACTCCATCAAGGACAGCAAGAAACCTTGGAGTTGTGATTGATGACCAGTTAAACTTCACTGACCACATTACTGCAACAGCCCGGTCCTGCAGATTTGCTTTATACAACATTAGAAAGATTAGACCCTTCCTATCAGAACAGGCTGCACAACTCCTGGTTCAAGCTCTTGTTCTCTCCAGACTGGATTATTGTAATGCTCTTCTGGCTGGGCTTCCAGCATGCACTATCAAACCCTTGCAGCTGATCCAGAATGCAGCGGCGAGAGTGGTCTTTAATGAGCCGAAGAGAGCGCATGTTACGCCTCTCTTCATCAAACTGCACTGGTTGCCAATGGCTGCTCGCATCAAATTCAAGGCACTAGTTATCGCCTACAAAACAACCTCTGGCTCGGCACCAATATACCTAAATTCACTTGCTCAGACTTACACACCCTCCAGAAGCTTGCGTTCTGCGAACGAGCGGCGCCTCGTGGTTCCATCCCAAAGAGGCATGAAATCGCTCTCACGGACATTTTCCTGGACCGTTCCTACCTGGTGGAATGACCTGCCGATCTCAATTCGTGCTGCCGAGTCTGTAGCCATTCTTAAAAAACATCTTAAGACACATCTTTTCCATTTGCACTTGACCAATACAGAATAGCACTTACTGATCACCACAGCAACGACCAAAAGCGTACACTCCGGGATCATATCTACGTCTCTCATCCGGATTTGCGCCTTCAGGCGGGTATGTTACATAGTAATCATAACTATCAGAATCCAGTGTTCTGTATATTGCGTACGTGAGTTTTTGTTGTAGATGGCTATTGCTGCGCGTTTAGCTAGAATACAAAACCAACCCATTGGGCCACTGAATCTGCATTAACGACAACAGCTGGGGCAACAGCCTTAGTCCGAATGGGTTGTAGCTATCTTAGCTATCAAAATCCAGTGTTCGGCACTGTGCGGACGTGAGTTTTTGTTGTAGATGTCTGTCTTTTAAAAAAAAAAAAAAAAAAAAAAAAAATTGTGTATTGTGCTAATTAATTGAGATTTCTTACAGCTCTTACAGGTTTTTGGCCTTGTCTGTTCCGTTGCTTCTATTACTCTCCCCTTTTTTGTAAGTCGCTTTGGATAAAAGCGTCTGCTAAAAGATTAAATGTAAATGTAAATGTGTAAATGTTCCTCCTGAAGGCACAAATGCCAATAAGTTTCCAGTGTAATCATATCTGCAGGATTAGACATGTAGAGAGTTCTGGTCTTCGTGATAACCCTGTTGTGAAATCCCTGCTCATGTGCACTTTGATCTCATGTAAAAAATGCAGCTTTTGTGTTCTCAGTAGTTTTTATTAAGTAGTATTTTATTAATGAATGTTTTAAATTATATATATTTAAATTGTACATAGTTTAATAGACAATTTGATCAATAATAAAATGTATTTTAGAGTTAATTTTCATGCATACTTAATTTATACATATAATGTCCAAGGGACAGAAATGGACATTTATTGCAGAACTTCAGCACCGCCTCAATATTGAGCAGAAATTACATTTGTTATTGAAAATTGTTTGATTCCTCCTGAAAGCTGAATATCTGAGTGTAAATATTTTAACATGAAAACATTAATCATCTGTTGGGCGTGTTCTGACACACACACACACACACACACACACACACACACACACACACACACACACACACACACACACACACACACACACACACACACACACACACACATCGGGACTGAGAGTATCGGGACTGAGAGTATCGGGACTGAGAGTATCGGGACTGAGAGTATCGGGGCTGAGAGTGTCGGGACTGAGAGTATCGAGACTGAGAGTATCGGGACTGAGAGTATCGGGACTGAGAGTATCGGGACTGAGAGTATCGGGACTGAGAGTAACGGGACTGAGAGTATCGGGACTGAGAGTAACGGGACTGAGAGTAACGGGACTGAGAGTATCGGGACTGAGAGTAACGGGACTGAGAGTATCGGGACTGAGAGTATCGGGACTGAGAGTATCGGGACTAAGAGTAACGGGACTGAGATTAACGGGACTGAGAGTATCGGGACTGAGAGTGTCGGGACTGAGAGTATCGGGACTAAGAGTAACGGGACTGAGATTAACGGGACTGAGAGTATCGGGACTGAGAGTGTCGGGACTGAGAGTATCGGGACTGAGAGTAACGGGACTGAGATTAACGGGACTGAGAGTATCGGGACTGAGAGTATCGGGACTGAGAGTAACGGGACTGAGATTAACGGGACTGAGAGTATCGGGACTGAGAGTATCGGGACTGAGAGTATCGGGACTGAGAGTAACGGGACTGAGAGTAACGGGACTGAGAGTATCGGGACTGAGAGTATCGGGACCGAGAGTATCGGGACTGAGAGTATCGGGACTGAGAGTAACGGGACTGAGAGTATCGGGACTGAGAGTATCGGGACTGAGAGTATCGGGACTGAGAGTATCGGGACTGAGAGTATCGGGACTGAGAGTATCGGGACTGAGAGTAACGGGACTGAGAGTATCGGGACTGAGAGTATCGGGACCGAGAGTATCGGGACCGAGAGTATCGGGACCGAGAGTATCGGGACTGAGAGTATCGGGACTGAGAGTAACGGGACTGAGATTAACGGGACTGAGAGTATCGGGACTGAGAGTATCGGGACTGAGAGTATGGGGACTGAGATTAACGGGACTGAGAATAACGGGACTGAGAGTATCGGGACTGAGAGTAACGGGACTGAGAGTAACGGGACTGAGAGTAACGGGACTGAGAGTATCGGGACTGAGAGTAACGGGACTGAGAGTATCGGGACTGAGAGTAACGGGACTGAGAGTAACGGGACTGAGAGTAACGGGACTGAGAGTATCGGGACTGAGAGTAACGGGACTGAGAGTATCGGGACTGAGAATAACGGGACTGAGAGTATCGGGACTGAGAGTAACGGGACTGAGAGTAACGGGACTGAGAGTAACGGGACTGAGAGTATCGGGACTGAGAGTATCGGGACTGAGAGTATCGGGGCTGTGTGTTTTATTTGTGATGACCCAGTGAATTGAGCTATTTTCATGATTTATCAAATTTTTTATGTGGTTCAGATATAATAGTATTTTAAGTTTCTATTTATTAAACCAATTTCCTTCATTGTATCAACTCACATTTTTTTCATTTCAATAAACTCAAAATTTTAAGGCAACCAGGTTATTTACTTTTTTAAGTTAAACCAACAATATTCTTTTACAGTGTAGGACAAGACCCGCCCACTTTTTACGACCAATGATACTGGACCCACTCACTTTTATCGTCTCTAATTCAGCAGGTTACCTACCCCTAACCGAGTAACACTTTTTATCTTAAACGCTTTATTTCCTCTTTTTTAATATTTTCTACATTTTTTATTGAAAATAAATGCCTTTCCAATCTGATATGTGATGGGGAAAGAGAGTAGAGCGAGTGTGGCAAAAGGCGGATTCGAACCTCAGATCGATCTCGAAGCTTGATGCCGTGTGTTAACTCTACACTGGAGCCGTGGTTAATAACTCAGAGATTTCTGTTATCTTGTCTGGTCCAGTCAATCGTTCAGTAAAAGGCACTTTTTTTTTAAACTGGACCCGGAGCATAATAAACCTGTTCATTATCATTATCTGTGAAACTGTTGATTTCTGTGGCAGTTAAATTAATATAGTCTTTATTAGACTATTGGTATTGACTGGTTTGAGGTCTTTTTTTGGTATAGGCAAGGGACATGGCCTCAAACGCACCATAATGCAGGAAATCACATCTACGAAATACTTTTTTTCTGGAGAAGAACCCCCAGACCTCCCGCAAAAATATTGCCCCAGCTATAATATTTTTCACCAGCCGGTACTGGGACCCACACACTTTTCATTCGCTTTCGCCGCCCAGCTCTGATGTCATTTGCTGATCAGCCTGCGCAGCGCCAATGGCTCTCGAACAAGCCTATTGTAGCACCGTCCATGTGACGTAGCTGCTGAATATTCATGAGCCCCGCCCTTGGCTCGCCTGTAACCTGCCGATCTGACTGAGTTTCATGTTCTGCGAGTCTTCCTGCAACAGTAACGCGCAGTCACTCTCATCGCACTCACTGACGGACATCTCAGCACTTAAACAAGCTGTAAGACTTACTTCCTGTGTACTTTCACTTTGTGAGAAAAGCAAAGGGGATCGTCGAAATGATTTAATCGCTTTCGGTTTCATATTAACCATCTTTTAAATTCCAGTTAGCACCTTTAAATGTGTAAATGACCTACTATTATTGTTGTAAGCGTGTGTGTTTACGATTGTGCTTTACTGACACAACACAGCGACTCTGTATCTGACAGCAGATAATGTGTAATGTGATCGAGGTTATGAAGTAAATATGAAACTCTTGTGATGAGATATGATGTACAGTAAATTCACATTAAGCTCTTGTGATGAGATATGATGTACAGTAAATTCACATTAAGCTCTTGTGATGAGATATGATGTACAGTAAATTTACATTAAGCTCTTGTGTTCTCACAGAGTCAGGATGGTGAACTGCTGTGGGCTCGTGTCGGAGAATAATAAGCCAGGTATAAACTCTCTCTCATACAGCTTTAACTCAGTGTTGCCAACTAAGTATCAGAGGAAGTTGCTAAAGGCAGATCGTTTTTTTGCTAAAAGTTGCTAAATGTCATTGTGACGTAATTGCGCTATGACGTCATTACGTAATCGCAACGCAAAACTACATAGATATTATTTGAAATGCTAATTTAGATTTGTTTGTAAAACTTGTGTAGGAAATTATAAATTTGTCCTTTTTTTTAAAAAAAAAAGTGACTTGCTAACCAAACAATTGTACTCTGAACTTTATACATTTAAATTATTTTGCTAAAAATGTGAAATCCGTGCGTGCTACTGCTGGTGCACTTGACAAATAATTTTTGCTACTCCTGCTGCCTGCAGTCATAGACAGTAAAAAATATGGACAGAGCGATCCCATTGACTTCTACGGCGTTAAGTGATGTCAGTATAGGAGCACTCACTTCCTGATGGCTGAGTGAACTGTGCCGGCTCAGACTGAGCTTGAGGACGTAGATGTGACGTGAGCCTCCTGTCTGACAGCTGTAGGTCTTCTAGTAGTTGTGGAAAGTGAAAGCTAAATCACGTTGTTTAAATATTTTCTCCCGTTGCTTTTGGCTAACTATGGGCTTCTCCCCATTCTTCCCCCTTGACTTTATCAGACTTTATGTCTCCACGTCCCCCCGACGGCCTCATAGACAGTAAAGATTGCCTGCGAGCGTCTCCTCAGGTCTATACGGTAATTTCTAAACTGTGCGACAGAGTCGCGTTGGTTATGACGCAATCGTTAGCCTATTTTTACAAAAACAGCTTCTGCGGGGCGATAGTGTAAGATACAAGGTAACGGAGCCTTTAATGCATTGTCGTGTTTCTTTAGAAATAAACAATGGACAAATGGAGTCTTTAAACGCCTCAGATGTAAAGTTATTCACTGTCAAAGTGACTCAAAAATGAATGGGAGTCAATGGGATGCTAACAGCAGGTGATGGCTTGGTTAGCAATGGCAGCCCCTATGGGTGGAACGCTTTCCGAGCGCTAGATTAGCCCCTTGCCTGCAGTGCAGCGGCAGCCTCGTGCCTGACTATACAGACCTGTGTAGCCCCGCCCCACTCGTTGTCTTTTCTCTTCCAGTTTTTACAGCTATTTCCACAGCTAACCCAAGGAATTATTAATCATCCGCTCAGTCTATTTAACTAGCTTGTACGTGTGCTGTTTTGATCAGAGTCACTTTACAATAGTTTCTAAAAGTTGCCAAATACATTTTAAAAATTGCTAAATTTGTTGCTAGGTGCTTTTTGGAAAAAAAAGTTGCTATAGTGTAGTCGGAAAAGTTGCTAAATCTAGCTACAAAATTGCTAAGTTGGGAACACAGCTTTAACTGTTTGTGTATAATTCTTCATAATTACAGCCAGGGCCTGAAATTAACTTTTTTTGACCACCAGTCGCTGACATTTTGCTTGGCAGGTGTTTGTTTGTGTGTTTTTGGCCTCACAGGGCTCAGCATTAAGCCTGTTCACGTGCCAGTCTGTCATTCACTTGTCAGAGTAAAAAAATAGCTTTTTGTGTTTTGTAAAAAACCTTTGGCATATTTCTGCATATCTTTGATATTTTTGCATTTTATAAAGGGCATTTTCCCTAGCCTGACGTGGTCATCCTAAATTCTAGTCAGAATATGAGTCTGATGCTCCATTGGGCTGCGATTATGGGGCGTGTCTCAACCGAACCAGAAAAGACCTCGATTGGACAGACCGACAACCAATCAGAGCAATGAAGCGATGCATTGTCAAATGTCAACAGATCTCAACTGCACTGTGTTGCCACGTCCGCGTTTTTTCCCCCGCGGGTTGTTTTCTATGTCCGCGGGTTGAAGCGACTATTATGTGATATATAGACCCATGAGTGCGAATTATAGAAGCAACCTTGCCAAAATAACACATTTTACCCCCAAAAGCCATTTTTCCTCGGAGAACCCCCCGGGAAGCTGTTGTTTAGGGCTAGTAGTTGCCGGGTTTTGTTGTAAAAACTTGGCAACCCTGTCTGCACGCGCGCTGGAATAAACGATCTTTGCCGGTGTTGTAAAAAAATAAAATAATTTAATGATACACAGAGCACTGACCCAACATGATCATCATTACTGAGAGAAATAAGGTGAAGGTGATGCAGATACGAACAAGCTCTCCGTTTAGGATTCAATCAATATAATCCAAGCCCCTTTGATGACGAGATGATTACGGTACTGCTGATCATCTGTCCGTCATCGGCTAAAGCCCGCCCTGATGATCTCATTTGTCAGTTTCTGTTGATCATCTGTCCGTCATCGGCTAAAGCCCGCCCTGATGATCTCATTGGTCAGTTTCTGTCGATCATCTGTCCGTCATCGGCTAAAGCCCGCCCTGATGATCTCATTGGTCAGTTTCTGTTGATCATCTGTCCGTCATCGGCTAAAGCCCGCCCTGATGATCTCATTGGTCAGTCTCTGTTGATCATCTGTCCGTCATCGTCTAAAGCCCGCCCTGATGATCTCATTGGTCAGTTTCTGTTGATCATCTGTCCGTCATCGGCTAAAGCTCGCCCTGATGATCTCATTGGTCAGTTTCTGTCGATCATCTGTCCGTCATCGGCTAAAGCCCGCCCTGATGATCTCATTGGTCAGTTTCTGTTGATCATCTGTCCGTCATCGTCTAAAGCCCGCCCTGATGATCTCATTGGTCAGTTTCTGTTGATCATCTGTCCGTCATCGGCTAAAGCCCGCCCTGATGATCTCATTGGTCAGTTTCTGTCGATCATCTGTCCGTCATCGGCTAAAGCCCGTCCTGATGATCTCATTGGTCAGTTTCTGTTGATCATCTGTCCGTCATCGGCTAAAGCCCGCCCTGATGATCTCATTGGTCAGTTTCTGTTGATCATCTGTCCGTCATCGGCTAAAGCCCGCCCTGATGATCTCATTGGTCAGTTTCTGTTGATCATCTGTCCGTCATCGTCTAAAGCCCGCCCTGATGATCTCATTGGTCAGTTTCTGTTGATCATCTGTCCGTCATCGGCTAAAGCCCGCCCTGATGATCTCATTGGTCAGTTTCTGTTGATCATCTGTCCGTCATCGGCTAAAGCCCGCCCTGATGATCTTATTGGTCAGTTTCTGTCGATCATCTGTCCGTCATCGGCTAAAGCCCGCCCTGATGATCTCATTGGTCAGTTTCTGTCGATCATCGATTCGTCATCGTCTAAAGCCCGCCCTGATGATCTCATTGGTCAGTTTCTGTCGATCATCTGTCCGTCATCGTCTAAAGCCCGCCCTGATGATCTCATTGTTCAGCTTCTGTTGATCATCTGTCCGTCATCGTCTAAAGCCCGCCCTGATGATCTCATTGGTCAGTTTCTGTCGATCATCTGTCCGTCATCGGCTAAAGCCCGCCCTGATGATCTCATTGGTCCGAACAGTTTCTGTTCGGGGATAATTACTCCTCTATGGCGCGAGGCCAGACCGAACTGCCAGACCTAAACATTTTGTGGGCGGGGCTGAGTTCGGCTGGCATCCAGGCTACATTTCCCCCCTAATCCTATTAAATATATGCTATGCTATGCTTCAGCTTTCAGCTTATATTCTTAAATTTGATCTATAAATTAAATTAGAATAAGATGTTCCCTTTCGAAAGGGAACTCACGCTGCGTCAGCTGAAGTTACAGGGAACGCCTTCAGCGTGACAGGTGTCTGAAATCGCTATCAAATCACAATCCTACTGACCGTCGGCAGCTGGTGATGTCATCACCGTGCGACCAGGAAGTATAAAAGGGCACCGTGCCAACATGACAACATCCTTTCGTCTTCAGGGACTGTTTTGTCTGGTTCGCTGGAAAGTCTAATAATGAAGTGCACACGTAAAGTGAAGGGAGCGTACAGGAAGTGCGCTGATCCGTGTCCCAGGTTTCTCACGCCTGAGGACACACACACCCTATGTGTGCTCTGCCTGGGGGAAGAGCACGCGCGGGAGGTTCTCGAGGGGGCTTCTTGCGCAAACTGCGAGCATTTTCCGTTGAGGACGCTCCGCTCTCGCCTGGCCTTCTTCTCGAGGGAAGAAGAGCCAGCATCTGGGAGCGGTCCCGCTCACGCTGAGGCTGAGCGGCGCCGTCTGTCCTGGGGCTCCCAGATGGACCTGGCTCATCGTCTGGAGAACACAGTGCTCACGGACGATCAGCCAGGTCGCGGTCTCCATCCGACTCCTCCTCGTCGTCAGCCCGTGTTCTTCCGGTCGATCAGAGGATGGCTGTGGATGAGGAGAAAAATGAAGCTGAGGCTGAATCCTCCCAGCCATCCTGCCCCGTGTATGCGGAGCTGTTAGATGTAATGGGGCGCGCGGCGCTGAGACTTCAGCTGCCGTGGCAAAGAGCCAGGCGAGAGGCCGCCCGCCCTGACAGATTGGGCGATCGGTTTCTCCCCGACCATAGCCGCCCAGCTCCCGGGAGCCTTCCATTCCTCCCCGACCTTCACGAGCAGGTCGTGGGGGCATGGAAGAAACCCTACTCGGCGCGAATCCATCGACATCAGCGTTTTAACTTCGCTGATGTGGAGGGATTGGCCGAGGCAGGGTATGTGTCGATGCCGCCCATCGACGAGACGTTCGCGAACTATCTCGCGTCCGGGCGGCTATCGACACTAAGAGCTCCAGCCCTGCCGTCTAAACCATTAAAGACGATGTAATGAAGTTCGTTCATGGGAAGGAAGGAGGCGGGAACCGGCGAACGTTTAACCACATTTATTCAAAAGAAATAAACAAAACGAAAGTAAAACCGCGGACAGCCCCTCACAGACGACTGCCCGCAAACACACACAAAATAAAAGGTGGGCAGCCCCTCACGGACGACTGCCCACAAACACATAAACAAAACATAACATAAAATTCCAGGCCTGGTCCTCTCTCGTCTTCCGCTGTCCTTGCTCCTCCTTATATGCTCCCGTGACATGGCCGCGAGACGAGACCGGTGTGCCACGCAGCTGGCACTCGTGAACATTAATCACCGGCCCGCTCTCGCGGTCCCTCGCCCCGCTGCTTGCCACACCACATACCCCCATCGCCCCTCGCAGGCCGGGGGGCACTCCCGAGACGGCGCTCTACTCCCCCTCCCCCCCTCTCCCGGGGGGGCCGATCACGGCGGCCGCGGCACCTGGGGGTAAGGACAGAGAGGCGAGAGAAATGTAGACGGGAGCACGAGGAGCCCGCGGACGAGAGAGGGGAGAGAGGGAAAAGAGAGAAAGAGAAAAAAAAAATCTGGTCCGGTTCCCCGACACACTGCCGCTCGGTCCTCACCATTCGAGAGGCTCTTCCTCGCGGTGCTATGCGATGGTGCTGGACGCCCGGTGGACGGCCCGATCCTCCTCCGCCCCCTGGCGGCCGGCGGTGGCTCCTCCTATTGAGGGCAGTCGGCAGGGAGCTCCGCGTTCCCTGCTCCTCCCCGTTCCGGCGGATGGCAGCAGGCTCCGGCCCACGGCGAACGCCGGCAACTCCTCCGCTCCCTCCAGGACGGCCGCCACCCCACCTCGACCCAGGGGCACGGCAGCGAGCTCTCCGTCCCACCGGTCTTCACTCGCTCCAGCACCACCGCCTCGGGCAGTCACTCGCGGTCTTTCATCATCCGCGCTGCCCGAACTCCTCAGCACCGCGATCCCCCTCAGCAGCGAGGGCTCTCCGACAGCGCGTCCCTCCTTCCTCCCGGGTTTCGGCACCAATGTAATGAAGTTCGTTCATGGGAAGGAAGGAGGCGGGAACCGGCGAACGTTTAACCACATTTATTCAAAAGAAATAAACAAAACGAAAGTAAAACCGCGGACAGCCCCTCACAGACGACTGCCCGCAAACACACACAAAATAAAAGGTGGGCAGCCCCTCACGGACGACTGCCCACAAACACATAAACAAAACATAACATAAAATTCCAGGCCTGGTCCTCTCTCGTCTTCCGCTGTCCTTGCTCCTCCTTATATGCTCCCGTCACATGGCCGCGAGACGAGACCGGTGTGCCACGCAGCTGGCACTCGTGAACATTAATCACCGGCCCGCTCTCGCGGTCCCTCGCCCCGCTGCTTGCCACACCACAGACGACTTCACGTCTTAACGGCAGGGCATACACGTCGGCGGGTCAGGCGGCGGCGGCCTTGCACACAATGGCGGTGTTGCAGGCCTATCAAGCCGATCTGCTGAGGGACCTCGATCAGGGGGAGGGCCTACCCCCTGATGCGATGGCTGAGTTGCGCCGCACCACAGATCTCTCTCTCCGGGCGGCCAAACACACAGCAGTCGCCATCAGACGGTCGATGGCGGCTATGGTCGCCACGGAGAGGCATCTGTGGCTGAACCTGGCGGACATCGGGGGGAAAGAAAAGGCTTTTCTCCTTGATGCCCCGGTCTCGCCCTCTGAACTTTTCGGCACCTCCGTCGAGGCGGTGGTGGGAAGGTTCAGAGAGGCGAGGGCGCACTCAGCGGCATATAGAACGTGTATTCCGCTGAGGTCTGGGGTGGCGCCCAGGCAGGAGGGTGTCCCTGGCCCATCGAGATTCGAGGATCATCGACTGGATCAAGCGAGGTGGTGAGTCTCTGCCCCCGAGGGCGCGGAAGTGATGTTGTGTCCCCTCCTTTGTTTTTCTGTTGTTTTCTTTTCTCCCCCGGGCGCTATACACCAGGCCGCGCGGGCCGATGATGAGCGGATGTGAGACTCTGACGGCCTGCCAGGCCGGTGTGTGCTCTGCCCGCACACAGTGCATTGTCTCTGGGAAAAGCGGGATTTTGCGGCCACCTCCTCGGCCTTACATGTGAGAATAAAGCGCCCCACCCTCAGGTTAGTGCGCCGAAGCATGCATGTTACATGAAGCGATGAGGCACTGAAGACAGCAGGTGAGTCCCCTTTTATGGCAAACATTCTTCTTTTCAATGCCGTATGTTTGGACTCTATGCTTCCCTGAGGGATATTTTGTCTACAAAAGATGAAGAAAAGTGTAACAGTTGGAGAATTGGGCCTGTAGTTCCCTGGTAAAGGTGGCTAGAACGATGTTTGTATAAACACAGTGTGTTTATGTAGGTTGTATGTTTGCTAGTGTAGCAACAGTAGTTTATAAGGCTGTTTTCTCTTCTGGATATGTGTAATATGAGCAGTTGAGGCCACCGCACATGCCGCGGGCATGTAGCGGCGATATAAACTGACGTATGTTCTCCTGGCGAACGTTTTTAGCTGTAGCCACCTCTGGGTAGCGTTGGCACCTCTGCTAGTAAAATATCTAGATGAATATGTGAGGTTAGGCTAGAGCATTAACTACAGTAAGGTCTGTCCCAGTCCTTTTTAGGGCCGTTGTTTGTGGGATTATCAGACCGATGCTAGTGCATCAGGTTGGCCTAGGCTGTTGATGGGATGGCGGTGGCATCTCGCGGTGGCATCTCGCGGTGGCATATCGCCCTGGCAGTTGCCCTGGGCTCCTGTCAGTAGTCCTGCAGGAGCTTTGTATCCCTATCCGGCCTCCCCGCAGTTAGGGTCGTCCGGGCAATGTCCACCCCCCCTTCTGCATTTGGGGGTTGTTATTAATGCAAAAAGGTGTATAGCAGAATGAATCGCGACTCAGCCAGTGGTCGTGGGGACGGGGTAGGCGTCTCTTCGCGGTGCGCAGTTAGACTGGTTTTGCTAGCCCCGCCCCCCAGAGCTAGTGCGGCCGCCACTTCTGGGCGGCCCCCCGGCTTGGTTCAGGAAATGGCCGGTTGTGTGTGTTCAATATCTTTCACTTTTTGCTCTGTGTCTTCTGCTTCACCTTCTAGGGCTCGGGTCAAGCTGTACTTTGCAACCTTCGGAAAGCATGGGTTGGTAGGATGCTCCCCTGGAGCCGAAACACTGTCACAGCTGACGCCCTTGCGCGGACGGCGGACCGCTGGACGACCAGACGGCCACCCTGGAGGCAGGCAACATTATGAAGCTGCAGACTCGGAGCCTGCATCCACAGTCCCGCACTCAGAGTCCCGCATTCTCAGACCCCTCGTTTTTAAGAAACAACGCCTCCTGCTGTTCTGAAGACCGTACATCACACTTATCCAAATAAGATATATTATTACGGTGTCGTTTCATTTAAAGTTTTCATTTAAAAATACATTTACACAAAACAACGCTTTTGCAAACATCTTTGCATTCCCAAAAAATGTCATTGTTTTCACTGACTAAGTAGGCTACGCAGTAGATTTATTTATTTATTTAATAAAGAGTGTGGGCAATTGAAAGAAAATTACTGATGGACAAAATACAATTACAGATTGAACTATCCTCTGAAAAATATTATGTGATATATCGCTACAATTCTTTTTTTTTTGTTCAATGTTTCTTTCAGGTTCACATGCTAATGGTCTAATTAACATATCATACGCAATGCTAACATTACAAAACCATATTTTTTTATATCTGGAATGAAAAGCAAAACTCACACAAGAATAGACAAAACACCAATAATAAACGAGTCTGTAGGCTACTTTAACTATCACCTAAACATCATATTGCGGTAAACAGGACAAAGCAAAGAAAAAAGGAAGAAAGAATTGTGTCAGTGACTGTACTTTGTATCTTCAATTGCATAAGGAAAAATTATAAATACTGTAAATACTACTGTAATACAATTTTTGAATTGTACAGATTTGTTTATTATTGGTGTTTTGTCTATTCTTGTTTGAGTTTTGCTTTGGATTCCAGATATCAACAGGTTTTTAATGCTAGCAATGTATAATATGTTAATCAGACCATTAGCATAGGTTGAGCTAAAAGAAACACTGGAATTGGAATTAAAAAAACATTGTAGCAATATAATATCTAATAACATTTTTCAAAGGATAGTTCAATCTGTAATTGTATATCTTCCATCAGTAATTTTCTTTTATTTAAATAAACAAAAAACAAAAACAAAAAACTACTGGGTACTTTGTTAGTCAGAGAAAACTGACATTTTTAGGGAATGCAAAGATGTTTGCAAAATCGTTAATTTGTTTAGATTTATTTGGAAAACTTTAAATGAAACGACACCGTAATAATATATCTTATTTGGATAAGGGAGTTGTACGGTCTTCAGAACAGCAGGAGGCGCTGTTTCTTAAAAACGAGGGGTCTGAGAATGCGGGACTCTGAGTGCGGGACTGTGGATGCAGGCTCCGAGTCTGCAGCTTCATACTACTCGAGGCAGGTGGCGTAAGTTGTACTCCCCTCGCTTTAGAGGGTTCAAGGCGTTTTATGTTGAGTGCACTGCTGTGGGCATTGTGTTTTAGGTCCACGCTGGTAGGCGCTGCCTGAGAGACTGCGCCATCGCAGAAGGCTTCTATGGGCCGCTGGGGCGGACCGACTATAGAAGGCTGGCTGGCGGGAGACGCCAGCCGAGGCAGTCCGGGCAGTTAACTCTGGGTCAGGTGGTAGGCCTCAGTAGGCCTCCCTGCGGGTGAGTTCGGCTGCAGCAGAAACCTCGTCATAAGTAGGCCCCTAACGGCCTCCCTGGGGGATGAGTCCCCAGGTAGTGACTGGATACCCAGTCCTCATCAGCCAGCAGACAGCCACTGTCAGCCCGACTTTGAGGGCTCGCTGAGTTTCAGCACGCCTCACATGGCGTCCCCTGAGGGGGTGACCTAGGGTTCCGACCATTGGTTGACAGGATCTAGGCCACTTTAGGCCTCCTGTAGGGTGAGCCCCGGTTCCCAGGTCTTGCAACAGTGTGCGTGAGTGCTAGCCAGGTGGCTAGCATGGTCTGCTATCAGGGACGGGCCGCTTCAGGCTGTCCTATGGTCGTTTCCCGGCCCTGCGGGGTTTCCGGTGGGATTTGCCATCGGATATGCACCGTCTGTCACCAATCTAATAGGGAACTGCCATTCGGCAATAGGCCTCTCCAGGCCGCCCTAAAAAGACCGGACTGTACGTAGGCATCAAACAGGCCTCCCTGGAGGCGAGCCCCGGGAACACAACAGCTCCCGACAGTTTGCACGTTGGCTGGCAGGAAGTAGGCCGCTCTAGGCCACCTGAGGGTGAGCCCCCGAGCTGGGACGCTCGGTAGGCCAGTGTATTATGCTGTCAGGCCTTTTTGGGCCTTTTTGGGAAGGGATTCCCGGACCAGGTCTCGGTGACAAGCTAGCTATTAGCATGGGTGGCTTCTGGCGTTATAGCCTCATGAGCCCCCTGAGGAACCAGTAAAGCCACCTGCCTGCAGGCCGCCTGAGGGTGAGCCCCGAGCTGGGACGCTCGCTAGGCCAGTGTATTATGCTGTCAGGCCTTTTTGGGCCTTTTTGGGAAAGGATTCCTGGACCAAAGGTCTCGGTGACAAGCTAGCCATTAGCATGGGTGGCTTCTGGCGTTATAGCCTCATGAGCCCCCTGAGGAACCAGTAAAGCCACCTTCCTGCGGCTCTTAACAGCTAACAGCTAACACTAACGGTGCCGGGTGGAGGCGCCTCATGGCCTCCCTGGAGGGGAAACGGTTCCCTGGAGCGGGAACGTATAACTGGCTTTGGGCTGACAGCTAGCGGCTGCCCGCCGGTGGGTCCCGGCCTGGGCCGGTATAACTCAGGGGCGGGCTCATGCCCTAGCACAACGAGACTCCGTTTCTGCTGCGCAGTCCCTTCAGGACAGGGACTGGCTAGCCTACAGCATGGGTTACCTACCAAGCTGGCTTAAGAGCTCCCCTCATTGAGGGTCGTCTGCGAGCTTACGGCCGCTTGAGTCTGATCAGATGGGCAGGCCCCCCTCGGGGCCCCCCGGGTAGATCAGTCCATAGGCCTTTTTTAGGCCTCCTGAGCACCCCTGTAATAAATGTGTTCAGTAGATCCTAGGATCGAGCAGAAGAGACTCCCCTCGATGGCAAGGGTAAGAAGCACTAAGCTGAGTGCTGCTCTCCAGGATTCCCGTCTCCGCGTTCCGGTCTGAGGAGGACATTGCCAGTTTGCAGTCCCTCAGTCTGGATGCTCATGAGTAAGAGCGATGTCTGGAGGCTCTGTTTTGACAGACAGGGTTGGCCAAGCTGGGGTGTCCCACAGAAGTGATGCCAGGTGAGGCCTCCCTGGTGGCGTTCGGTGAAGGTTTTCCCGAATAAAGTGACGGGCTGGGGCGCCCTCGGGTCCCCTAGCCACATTCCCTTAAGGGACTCCTTCCTTCGAAGTAGTAGGTCCCAGGCCCTCGAGCAAGCCGAGAGTAGGAAACCTCAGTTAAAACTTGTTTAGGTTCTCTCTTAGGCATATAGCTTGGGCTATGACCGTAGGGAATGATGTCACTGGCAGCCTGTGTGGCTAGAGGGGGAGTGGTTCAGACTTCCTGCGAACACTCGTCCAGGCAGTTCTCACTGCCAGTAATGGGCATGCACTCCCCTCAGCATGGCGGCGTGGGTATATCGCTCCCCGTAGCGTCAGCTGATGCAGCGCGAGTTCCCTTTCGAAAGGGAACGTCCCCGGTTACGTATGTAACCTTAGTTCCCTGAGAACAGGGAACGAGACGCTGCGTCACATGGCCATGCTTCAAGGTGTGCCTGCCCACAGTCCCTTCAGACGAAGTGGATGTTGTCATGTTAGCACGGTGCCCTTTTATACTTCCTGGTCGCACGGTGATGACATCACCAGCTGCCGACGATCAGTAGGATTGTGATTTGATAGCGATTTCAGACACCTGTCACGCTGAAGGCGTTCCCCGTAGCGTCAGCTGACGCAGCGTCTCGTTCCCTGTTCTCAGGGAACTAAGGTTACATACGTAACCGGGGAGGTTATAGGGATGAATCAATCAAATTAACTAATTTATACAAAAAAATTACAACTGAACTAAAAAAAATAATGAGATAAATGTTAAAATATCTTTGAATACACAAGTAAGAAATGTTGGAAAGAATGTTTAAACATGACACTAAACTGCCAGTAGGCGGCAGGTGACTCTTAATGAGTGAGTCGTTGAGTCGATTCGTTCAAACGGCTGATTTATTCAACAATAGTGTCTAAAGTCCTGGGAAAGAGAGACTCAATAGTTTCTGTTTGCAACATTGAGTTCCTCTTGGCTATCTGAAATGCTGAGGAGATGGAACTGATGAGGAAGATTATCAATCTTTAGTCGCAGTGGTGATAGTCCTGCCATATTTGAAACGAGGGGACGGCTTTGCTAAATTTGCAGCCTTAGCTAAATTAAGTGTATATGATACACGGTAATGATCTGAGATGTCATCGCTCTGCTGAAGAATTTCAAGGGTATCAACATTTATTCCATGTGCCATTATTAGATAGGGGCGTGACGAGACACTTATCCCTCGAGACGAGACACGAGATTGGGTTCACGAGAACGAGACGAGATGAGATTTTTATACTATTTTTAAAATGTCCTCAATAATTAAATGTATGAAGGGAAAAAGTATTTTATTCAACTAAAAAACTCACAAAATGCAAAACTGTTGGTGCATTTTGAAATCAACTTGTAATGCATGTAATTTACTACTATTTTAATGAATTATTTGCAGTAAAAGAACAACATGCAAACTGCAAAATGTTTTGCCACAAACTCAACCAATTGTTTTCTCCCCTGTATAATTTCACATGAGAAATCTTACACATTCTCCACAAATCAAACAAATTATAAACAGCTTAACAGCTTATATCTGCTTAAATGTATTTAATTATTATTATAAATAAAATATATATATATATATATATATATATAAATAAAAAAATACAAACAAAACATTTTAAGTGCAAACAGAAACTGACCAAATTTTTCTCGCATGAAAAGGAGATAAATGAACTATATGGTCATGTTCTTTTTCAAGAATATAAGCATGTCAACCATTTCTGGCAGTAGTTGAGACCTTTGGGCAGTAACTATGTCTCCTGCAGTTGAAAAGACACGCTCACTTGGAACAGAGGTAGCAGGGATCGAAAGGTATGCTTTGGCAAGTGGAGACAAGACAGCAAAGAATATTTAGAGCTGTTTTCTCTCCACCACTTCAGAGGGCAGCCGCTGAGTGGGATAGAGGTCTCTCTTCTATAGCGATCGATTTCTGCCTCAGTCCCTCTGCTGGGTTCTGTCTCTTCTGACTCAACTCCTAGAGCCCCATCTCCCCCATGTGTGGCACAGCGAGCTGCTGCCTCTTCTCTCCTCTACATACTCAGCTGTGGTCTTTAAAAAGCAGAAACATTGGAGTTAATTCTAATAAGCAGCTAAGCAGACCCCCTCTCCCTCTTAACAAACATACTGATGTCATGTTTCTAACATGCACACAAACACACTCACACTCACAAAAGGAAAATAAGACAGACTTGCGTTGGTTATGGCCTAGCTGAGGTAGAGCCTGGAACCTTGGGTCCAGTGCAGGTTTATCATGTGTGCAAAGCACTTGATGTGCGGCTGCAATCCTGCCTCAACTCACATTGTCGGTCACAATAGCGATGCCATGGTTTGGTTTTTTAAGCTCCCAGTCAGTGATAGCTGCTTTAACAACTGCAGCTATGTTTGCCCCTGTATGGGACTCAAAAAGTGGGCGAGTCTGCAGAAGAGAATTGACCATTTCATATATATATTTATGTTATCTAACCTATTTATAACAAGTCACTGTTAATGAGTGAGTTAGTGAGATTCAACCGATTCATTTAAACGAACGATTCATTCAAGAACGAAGCATTTGACTGCGTTAATAAAGCCCCTTTCACACTGCACGTCGGACCCGCAATATTCCCCGAACATTGCCGGGTCGCCTTCTGTGTGAAAGCAACCACGTCCCGGGATTGATTACCGAATTCGACCCGAGTCGGGGACCTAGTAACATTGCGGGATTCGACCCGGGACGAGCGCTGTGTGAACAAAAGCCGAAACTAATGCCGCAACGTGTGCGTAGTTATCGTGCGACTCCTAGAGCTTGTTTTTTCAATAACACAACCCTGCAGTGCCAGAAGAGCTCGTCGGTGTTTTAAACGCAGAGAGTGTTCGTATACAAAAGAAACTCAAATTAAACAAGCAGAAATTAGGGCAAACTGGACACAAGTCGAGACCACGGAGCTCCTTACTATCCGCGCTGAAGCGGAGATCGCTCGCCGTTATACGTCACATCAGGATGTCACGTGTCAACTCGACCCGGGACCGTTACGGGTTGTGTGTGAAAGCGCACATATTACGGTATTTCGCTGGCAGTGTGAATGGACCAAATCTAGCGGCCCAGGAACAAATGCCGGTTCGCATTATCTGCGTATTTGCCGGAATCACAGTGGGAAAGGGGCTTAAGTGGGTCATTGAGATCTGGTTCTTTCACCATTGCGTGTTGCTCAAAGAAGCAAAGCAGTGCTGTGATCTTTGTTTGTAACTAATTTAGTAGGCCAAATAGAGCAAAAACAGGCAATATGGTGCCTAAAAAGTAAGTATCTTAATATTATCTTCTTGTTTATTGAATTGTTGTATAACATGAATATCATTTGTAATTAAAGCTGCGAGCAGCGATGACGGGCCCAAGCCGGGGGCACCGCCACCCTGGTGGCATCAGCTTAACTGTGCACAGCAGGCAATAGGCATTTAATATGGGAAAAAATAAATAAAGGGACTATGTCAAAGTCATTTGAATTCACCTCATTAACTGCAGCAACTGGTGCTGCTATGACCAGGAACCACAACACTCACATCTCTGAGATCAATTACATTTTATTCATTAATTTTATGTCAGATGATGTCAAATGTCCATTTCAAAATGAGTGCAGAATACTGTCCAAATGCTGAAGTTGTATTATCTTTACACTTCTCTTAAAAATAAATTAATCCAAATCACAGAAACCGCAACAATGATTTTAATATCAGTGTCAGGTAAGCGTAATATGCGTGCATATAATTTATGGAAGTTTATTATAAACAGCCACTTTTATAAAATCATGTGAAATAAAAAAAAATTATCCATTTGAATTCTATCAATAAATAATTAGTTTAAAGAGGTGTCATACGTGATCTTTGCAAACACAGCACATGACCTTCTTTAAAGCCCATGTTATAGAAAACAATTAAAAGTATTAGGATATCACTTTCAATTATGTGCAAATGTATTTTTTGCAGCTCAAAATATTGTAAGTTCAGAAGACCAGTGTTGGAGATTGAGGGGGGGGGGGGGGGGGTGACAGACACAAAATCTAAACAGTGAGAGAACATTGTTTTTATTTCACTGTCTGAAAACACTGTTTTGCAATAACAACAATAGTTTTATCTTCAAAACAGTGTTCCCTAGGACATATCCAACCTGGTTACTGAATAAGGCTACACTTCCACCTTCTGGTTATTCTATATGCCGGTAGCTCATTGGTTCTCATTTTTGTCCTTAAACAAAAGGCATTAATCTTCTCATTTAAGTTACACACACTACTTTTTTTTTTTTTTTTTAAAGACAATTAAATGTGTTTTTTCTTTTGTTAGTAATGTTTTTTTATATTTATATTTTTTATTAATAATTATTTGTATTAACACAATTATTTAACTAATTATATAAAACAATATTGTCAATGCCCTACAAATAAACTGGTTTTATACATGAATTTTTTTATTCAAACCCAGAATAATATGTTTAATCCTTTAATGCAGGCCAAAGCACAGCATTGAGAGGTAATCTTTTTAGACAGAAGAGTGGCTCACACACACACACACACACACACACACACACACACACACACACACACACACACACACACACACACACACACACACACACACACTGTAGAAATCAGTGACACGTGTCCCCATGAGTCTGTGTGCATTCAGGTTGAAGTCCCCACCAGGCTAGAAAAAAGAACACGCACGCACGCACACACAGTAGTAATGCTGAAGTATGCTGCAGGCAACTCTTATCAGTTTAGCCCATCCACCATCCCCCATCCACAACACACACACCCACCCACACACACACACTCATGTGTGGTTCACTATCTTTTTGGGGACTCATAGACGTAATGGTTTTTATGCTGTACAAACCATATATTCTGTCCTCCTACACTGCTCCTACCCCTAAACCTACCCATCACACAACTTTCTGCATTTTTACATTTTCAAAAGAACTCATTCTGTTTGATTTATAAGCTTTTGTACCCATTGGGACGTCCCCATGAGTCTGTGTGCATTCAGGTTTAAGTCCCCACTAGGTTAGAAAACCATTCACACACACACACACACACAGAGGCAAGGTTTTTTGCTTGAAAACTTATACAATATTGCCCTCTACTGGTCATTTAAGTGAGAGCAAAAGTGTTGAAAAAACTAAACAAAAAAAAAACAGCCAGTGTGATATATAGAATAACCAGCAGGTGGGAGTATAGCCTTATTTATGAACCAGGCACTTGTGTTCTTATTTTGTGTTTTTTAGGCTTTTGCTAAGGGAACACCGTTTAAGATATCCAATAACTGTTTGCATTTTAGCATCTTCTGTATATTTACTTCATGTTGTCTGAGTTTGGAGGAGATTGAATGAATCGCTTTTGAGGAGAAGGTAAAAACTCAGAGCTCGCTTTGCCACTTCTTGTTATCTTCCAACCAAATTATCTGACTTCCTGTTGGTCGCTCGAAATGTACAATATATATACTGAGTTTGGTGACTGCAGATAAAACTAACCCCCCACTTTGGACAAAAGTGACACACTTCCTGCTGCCAGTTGGTGGCGCTATAACTTTGACTCACAAAAGTCATATCCATGTGATCGGCCTCCTACAACGAACACACAGCTGAAGTTTCATCAAAATGAATTAATGTATGCAAAAGTTATAACTCACTTCCTGTTTCCCTTTTCTCGCCATAAATTCGTCTCTTCGCCACGGCCTAACCGTTTGAGAAATCAGAAAGTCGCTCGCAATTTAGCATCCTCAGTGTGTTGACTTCAGGCTGACCGAGTTTGGTGCTGATCGTCTAGGAGGAGTATGTTAAATTCCAGAGCATGCGTTTTCCGAACAACCCATAATAGCTCACTGTGTGTGTTGAGGTGTGTGTTTCTGCAGATCTTCTAATGTGTGTGTGTGTGTGTGTTTCCCTCAGTTCCTCTGAAGAGCGTGTTGAGGTGTGTGTTTCTGCAGATCTTCTAATGTGTGTGTGTGTGTGTTTCCCTCAGTTCCTCTGAAGAGTGTGTTGAGGTGTGTGTTTCTGCAGATCTTCTAATGTGTGTGTGTGTGTGT